>NC_044558.1:109484401-109584096 GCF_007565055.1 Rhinopithecus roxellana
TTTCTGATCTGTGAGTTCATCTCACAGAGTTACAACCTCTGCCTCAAGAAGCAGTTTGCTAACACTCTTTTCGTGGAATCTGCAAAGTGATATTTGGGAGCCTATTGGGGCCCATGGTGATAAAGGAAATATCCTCACATAATAACTAAAGAGAAGCTTTCTGAGAAACTGCATTGCCATGTGTGAATGCAACTCACAGAGTTACACGTTTCTCTTCAGTGATCAGTCTGTTAGCACAGTTTTCTGGAAATCTGCAATTAGATACTTCATAGCGCAATGAACATTACAGTGACAAAGGAAATATCCACAGATGAAAACTAGAAAGAAGCTTTCTTAGAAACTTCTTGGTGATGTGTGAATTCATCTCACAGAGTTACACTTATGTTTCGTGGAGCAGTCCATTAACACTGTCTTTGGGGAAACTGAGAAGGGATTTTTGGATCACATAGAGGCCTACGCTGATAAAGGAAATTTCATTCCGTTCAAAACGTGAAAGAAGCTTCTGAGAAGCTTCTTTCTGATCGGTGAGTTCATCTCACATAGTACAACCTCTGCCTCAAGAAGGCAGTTGTGCTGACACTCTTTTCGTGGATCTAGCAAAGTGATATTTGGGAGCCACTATCGGGTCCATGGTGATAAAGGAAATATCCTAACATTAATAACTAATGAGAAGCTTCTGAGAAACTGCATTGCCATGTGTGAAATCAACTCACAAGTTACACGTTCTCTTCAGTGATCAGTGTGTTAGCAACAGTTTTCTGGAAATCTGCAATTAATTACTTCATAGCGCAATGAACATTACAGTGACAAAGGAAATATCCACAGATGAAAACTAAAGAAGCTTTCTTTGAAATTCTTGTGATGTGTGAATTCATCTCACAGAGTTACACTTATGTTTCGTGGAGCAGTCCACTAACACTGTCTTTGGGAAACTGAGAAGGGCTTCTTTGGATCACATTGAGGCCTACGCTGTAAAGGAAATTTCATCCGTTCAAAACGTGAAGAAGCTTTCTGAGAAACTTCTTTCTGATCTGTGAGTTCATCTCACAGAGTTACAACCTCTGCCTCAAGAAGCAGTTTGCTAACACTCTTTTCGTGGAATCTGCAAAGTGATATTTGGGAGCCTATTGGGGCCAATGGTGTTCAAGGAAATATCCTCACATAATAACTAAAGAGAAGCTTTCTGAGAAACTGCATTGCCATGTGTGAATGCAACTCACAGAGTTACACGTTTCTCTTCAGTGATCAGTCTGTTAGCACAGTTTTCTGGAAATCTGCAATTAGATACTTCATAGTGCAATGAACATTACAGTGACAAAGGAAATATCCACAGATGAAAACTAGAAAGAAGCTTTCTTTGAAACTTCTTGGTGATGTGTGAATTCATCTCACAGAGTTACACTTATGTTTCGTGGAGCAGTCCACTAACACTGTCTTTGGGGAAACTGAGAAGGGCTTCTTTGGATCACATTGAGGCCTACGCTGATAAAGGAAATTTCATCCGTTCAAAACGTGAAAGAAGCTTTCTGAGAAACTTCTTTCTGATCTGTGAGTTCATCTCACAGAGTTACAACCTCTGCCTCAAGAAGCAGTTTGCTAACACTCTTTTCGTGGAATCTGCAAAGTGATATTTGGGGAGCCTATTGGGCCCATGGTGATTAAGGAAATATCCTCACATAATAACTAAAGAGAAGCTTTCTGAGAAACTGCATTGCCATGTGTGAATGCAACTCACAGAGTTACACGTTTCTCTTCAGTGATCAGTTTGTTAGCACAGTTTTCTGGAAATCTGCAATTAGATACGTCATAGCGCAATGAACATTACAGTGACAAAGGAAACATCAACAGATGAAAACTAGAAAGAAGCTTTCTTTGAAACTTCTTGGTGATGTGTGAATTCATCTCACAGAGTTACACTTATGTTTCGTGGAGCAGTCCATTAACACTGTCTTTGGGGAAACTGAGAAGGGATTCTCTGGATCACATTGAGGCCTACGCTGATAAAGGAAATTTCATCCGTTCAAAACGTGAAAGAAGCTTTCTGAGAATCTTCTTTCTGATCTGTGAGTTCATCTCACAGAGTTACAACCTCTGCCTCAAGAAGCAGTTTGCTGACCCTCTTTTCTTTTAATCTGCAAAGTGATATTTGGAGCCTTTGGGGGCCCATGTTGATAAAGGAAATATCCTCACATAATAACTAAAGAGAAGCTTTCTGAGAAACTGCATTGCCATGTGTGAATGCAACTCACAGAGTTACACGTTTCTCTTCAGTGATCAGTTTGTTAGCACAGTTTTCTGGAAATCTGCAATTAGATACTTCATAGCGCAATGAACATTACAGTGACAAAGGAAATATCCACAGATGAAAACTAGAAAGAAGCTTTCTTAGAAACTTCTTGGTGATGTGTGAATTCATCTCACAGAGTTACACTTATGTTTCGTGGAGCAGTCCATTAACACTGTCTTTGAGGAAATCTGAGAAGGGCTTCTTTGGATCACATTGAGGCCTACGCTGATAAAGGAAATTTCATCCGTTCAAAACGTGAAAGAAGCTTTCTGAGAAACTTCTTTCTGATCTGTGAGTTCATCTCACAGAGTTACAACCTCTGCCTCAAGAAGCAGTTTGCTAACACTCTTTTCGTGGAATCTGCAAAGTGATATTTGGGAGCCTATTGGGGCCCATGGTGATTAAAGGAAATATCCTCACATAATAACTAAAGAGAAGCTTTCTGAGAAACTGCATTGCCATGTGTGAATGCAACTCACAGAGTTACACGTTTCTCTTCAGTGATCAGTTTGTTAGCACAGTTTTCTGGAAATCTGCAATTAGATACTTCATAGCGCAATGAACATTACAGTGACAAAGGAAATATCCACAGATGAAAACTAGAAAGAAGCTTTCTTAGAAACTTCTTGGTGATGTGTGAATTCATCTCACAGAGTTACACTTATGTTTCGTGGAGCAGTCCACTAACACTGTCTTTGGGGAAACTGAGAAGGGCTTCTTTGGATCACATTGAGGCCTACGCTGATAAAGGAAATTTCATCCGTTCAAAACGTGAAAGAAGCTTTCTGAGAAACTTCTTTCTGATCTGTGAGTTCATCTCACAGAGTTACAACCTCTGCCTCAAGAAGCAGTTTGCTAACACTCTTTTCGTGGAATCTGCAAAGTGATATTTGGGAGCCTATTGGGGCCCATGGTGATAAAGGAAATATCCTCACATAATAACTAAAGAGAAGCTTTCTGAGAAACTGCATTGCCATGTGTGAATGCAACTCACAGAGTTACACGTTTCTCTTCAGTGATCAGTTTGTTAGCACAGTTTTCTGGAAATCTGCAATTAGATACTTCATAGCGCAATGAACATTACAGTGACAAAGGAAATATCCACAGATGAAAACTAGAAAGAAGCTTTCTTAGAAACTTCTTGGTGATGTGTGAATTCATCTCACAGAGTTACACTTATGTTTCGTGGAGCAGTCCATTAACACTGTCTTTGAGGAAACTGAGAAGGGCTTCTTTGGATCACATTGAGGCCTACGCTGATAAAGGAAATTTCATCCGTTCAAAACGTGAAAGAAGCTTTCTGAGAAACTTCTTTCTGATCTGTGAGTTCATCTCACAGAGTTACAACCTCTGCCTCAAGAAGCAGTTTGCTAACACTCTTTTCGTGGAATCTGCAAAGTGATATTTGGGAGCCTATTGGGGCCCATGGTGATAAAGGAAATATCCTCACATAATAACTAAAGAGAAGCTTTCTGAGAAACTGCATTGCCATGTGTGAATGCAACTCACAGAGTTACACGTTTCTCTTCAGTGATCAGTTTGTTAGCACAGTTTTCTGGAAATCTGCAATTAGATACTTCATAGCGCAATGAACATTACAGTGACAAAGGAAATATCCACAGATGAAAACTAGAAAGAAGCTTTCTTAGAAACTTCTTGGTGATGTGTGAATTCATCTCACAGAGTTACACTTATGTTTCGTGGAGCAGTCCATTAACACTGTCTTTGGGGAAATCTGAGAAGGGCTTCTTTGGATCACATTGAGGCCTACGCTGATAAAGGAAATTTCATCCGTTCAAAACGTGAAAGAAGCTTTCTGAGAAACTTCTTTCTGATCTGTGAGTTCATCTCACAGAGTTACAACCTCTGCCTCAAGAAGCAGTTTGCTAACACTCTTTTCGTGGAATCTGCAAAGTGATATTTGGGAGCCTATTGGGGCCCATGGTGATAAAGGAAATATCCTCACATAATAACTAAAGAGAAGCTTTCTGAGAAACTGCATTGCCATGTGTGAATGCAACTCACAGAGTTACACGTTTCTCTTCAGTGATCAGTTTGTTAGCACAGTTTTCTGGAAATCTGCAATTAGATACTTCATAGCGCAATGAACATTACAGTGACAAAGGAAATATCCACAGATGAAAACTAGAAAGAAGCTTTCTTAGAAACTTCTTGGTGATGTGTGAATTCATCTCACAGAGTTACACTTATGTTTCGTGGAGCAGTCCATTAACACTGTCTTTGGGGAAACTGAGAAGGGCTTCTTTGGATCACATTGAGGCCTACGCTGATAAAGGAAATTTCATCCGTTCAAAACGTGAAAGAAGCTTTCTGAGAAACTTCTTTCTGATCTGTGAGTTCATCTCACAGAGTTACAACCTCTGCCTCAAGAAGCAGTTTGCTAACACTCTTTTCGTGGAATCTGCAAAGTGATATTTGGGAGCCTATTGGGGCCCATGGTGATAAAGGAAATATCCTCACATAATAACTAAAGAGAAGCTTTCTGAGAAACTGCATTGCCATGTGTGAATGCAACTCACAGAGTTACACGTTTCTCTTCAGTGATCAGTTTGTTAGCACAGTTTTCTGGAAATCTGCAATTAGATACTTCATAGCGCAATGAACATTACAGTGACAAAGGAAATATCCACAGATGAAAACTAGAAAGAAGCTTTCTTAGAAACTTCTTGGTGATGTGTGAATTCATCTCACAGAGTTACACTTATGTTTCGTGGAGCAGTCCATTAACACTGTCTTTGAGGAATCTGAGAAGGGCTTCTTTGGATCACATTGAGGCCTACGCTGATAAAGGAAATTTCATCCGTTCAAAACGTGAAAGAAGCTTTCTGAGAAACTTCTTTCTGATCTGTGAGTTCATCTCACAGAGTTACAACCTCTGCCTCAAGAAGCAGTTTGCTAACACTCTTTTCGTGGAATCTGCAAAGTGATATTTGGGAGCCTATTGGGGCCCATGGTGATAAAGGAAATATCCTCACATAATAACTAAAGAGAAGCTTTCTGAGAAACTGCATTGCCATGTGTGAATGCAACTCACAGAGTTACACGTTTCTCTTCAGTGATCAGTTTGTTAGCACAGTTTTCTGGAAATCTGCAATTAGATACTTCATAGCGCAATGAACATTACAGTGACAAAGGAAATATCCACAGATGAAAACTAGAAAGAAGCTTTCTTAGAAACTTCTTGGTGATGTGTGAATTCATCTCACAGAGTTACACTTATGTTTCGTGGAGCAGTCCATTAACACTGTCTTTGAGGAAATCTGAGAAGGGCTTCTTTGGATCACATTGAGGCCTACGCTGATAAAGGAAATTTCATCCGTTCAAAACGTGAAAGAAGCTTTCTGAGAAACTTCTTTCTGATCTGTGAGTTCATCTCACAGAGTTACAACCTCTGCCTCAAGAAGCAGTTTGCTAACACTCTTTTCGTGGAATCTGCAAAGTGATATTTGGGAGCCTATTGGGGCCCATGGTGATAAAGGAAATATCCTCACATAATAACTAAAGAGAAGCTTTCTGAGAAACTGCATTGCCATGTGTGAATGCAACTCACAGAGTTACACGTTTCTCTTCAGTGATCAGTTTGTTAGCACAGTTTTCTGGAAATCTGCAATTAGATACTTCATAGCGCAATGAACATTACAGTGACAAAGGAAATATCCACAGATGAAAACTAGAAAGAAGCTTTCTTAGAAACTTCTTGGTGATGTGTGAATTCATCTCACAGAGTTACACTTATGTTTCGTGGAGCAGTCCATTAACACTGTCTTTGAGGAATCTGAGAAGGGCTTCTTTGGATCACATTGAGGCCTACGCTGATAAAGGAAATTTCATCCGTTCAAAACGTGAAAGAAGCTTTCTGAGAAACTTCTTTCTGATCTGTGAGTTCATCTCACAGAGTTACAACCTCTGCCTCAAGAAGCAGTTTGCTAACACTCTTTTCGTGGAATCTGCAAAGTGATATTTGGGAGCCTATTGGGGCCCATGGTGATAAAGGAAATATCCTCACATAATAACTAAAGAGAAGCTTTCTGAGAAACTGCATTGCCATGTGTGAATGCAACTCACAGAGTTACACGTTTCTCTTCAGTGATCAGTTTGTTAGCACAGTTTTCTGGAAATCTGCAATTAGATACTTCATAGCGCAATGAACATTACAGTGACAAAGGAAATATCCACAGATGAAAACTAGAAAGAAGCTTTCTTAGAAACTTCTTGGTGATGTGTGAATTCATCTCACAGAGTTACACTTATGTTTCGTGGAGCAGTCCATTAACACTGTCTTTGAGGAAACTGAGAAGGGCTTCTTTGGATCACATTGAGGCCTACGCTGATAAAGGAAATTTCATCCGTTCAAAACGTGAAAGAAGCTTTCTGAGAAACTTCTTTCTGATCTGTGAGTTCATCTCACAGAGTTACAACCTCTGCCTCAAGAAGCAGTTTGCTAACACTCTTTTCGTGGAATCTGCAAAGTGATATTTGGGAGCCTATTGGGGCCCATGGTGATAAAGGAAATATCCTCACATAATAACTAAAGAGAAGCTTTCTGAGAAACTGCATTGCCATGTGTGAATGCAACTCACAGAGTTACACGTTTCTCTTCAGTGATCAGTTTGTTAGCACAGTTTTCTGGAAATCTGCAATTAGATACTTCATAGCGCAATGAACATTACAGTGACAAAGGAAATATCCACAGATGAAAACTAGAAAGAAGCTTTCTTAGAAACTTCTTGGTGATGTGTGAATTCATCTCACAGAGTTACACTTATGTTTCGTGGAGCAGTCCATTAACACTGTCTTTGAGGAAACTGAGAAGGGCTTCTTTGGATCACATTGAGGCCTACGCTGATAAAGGAAATTTCATCCGTTCAAAACGTGAAAGAAGCTTTCTGAGAAACTTCTTTCTGATCTGTGAGTTCATCTCACAGAGTTACAACCTCTGCCTCAAGAAGCAGTTTGCTAACACTCTTTTCGTGGAATCTGCAAAGTGATATTTGGGAGCCTATTGGGGCCCATGGTGATAAAGGAAATATCCTCACATAATAACTAAAGAGAAGCTTTCTGAGAAACTGCATTGCCATGTGTGAATGCAACTCACAGAGTTACACGTTTCTCTTCAGTGATCAGTTTGTTAGCACAGTTTTCTGGAAATCTGCAATTAGATACTTCATAGCGCAATGAACATTACAGTGACAAAGGAAATATCCACAGATGAAAACTAGAAAGAAGCTTTCTTAGAAACTTCTTGGTGATGTGTGAATTCATCTCACAGAGTTACACTTATGTTTCGTGGAGCAGTCCATTAACACTGTCTTTGAGGAATCTGAGAAGGGCTTCTTTGGATCACATTGAGGCCTACGCTGATAAAGGAAATTTCATCCGTTCAAAACGTGAAAGAAGCTTTCTGAGAAACTTCTTTCTGATCTGTGAGTTCATCTCACAGAGTTACAACCTCTGCCTCAAGAAGCAGTTTGCTAACACTCTTTTCGTGGAATCTGCAAAGTGATATTTGGGAGCCTATTGGGGCCCATGGTGATAAAGGAAATATCCTCACATAATAACTAAAGAGAAGCTTTCTGAGAAACTGCATTGCCATGTGTGAATGCAACTCACAGAGTTACACGTTTCTCTTCAGTGATCAGTTTGTTAGCACAGTTTTCTGGAAATCTGCAATTAGATACTTCATAGCGCAATGAACATTACAGTGACAAAGGAAATATCCACAGATGAAAACTAGAAAGAAGCTTTCTTAGAAACTTCTTGGTGATGTGTGAATTCATCTCACAGAGTTACACTTATGTTTCGTGGAGCAGTCCATTAACACTGTCTTTGGGGAAACTGAGAAGGGCTTCTTTGGATCACATTGAGGCCTACGCTGATAAAGGAAATTTCATCCGTTCAAAACGTGAAAGAAGCTTTCTGAGAAACTTCTTTCTGATCTGTGAGTTCATCTCACAGAGTTACAACCTCTGCCTCAAGAAGCAGTTTGCTAACACTCTTTTCGTGGAATCTGCAAAGTGATATTTGGGAGCCTATTGGGGCCCATGGTGATAAAGGAAATATCCTCACATAATAACTAAAGAGAAGCTTTCTGAGAAACTGCATTGCCATGTGTGAATGCAACTCACAGAGTTACACGTTTCTCTTCAGTGATCAGTTTGTTAGCACAGTTTTCTGGAAATCTGCAATTAGATACTTCATAGCGCAATGAACATTACAGTGACAAAGGAAATATCCACAGATGAAAACTAGAAAGAAGCTTTCTTAGAAACTTCTTGGTGATGTGTGAATTCATCTCACAGAGTTACACTTATGTTTCGTGGAGCAGTCCATTAACACTGTCTTTGAGGAATCTGAGAAGGGCTTCTTTGGATCACATTGAGGCCTACGCTGATAAAGGAAATTTCATCCGTTCAAAACGTGAAAGAAGCTTTCTGAGAAACTTCTTTCTGATCTGTGAGTTCATCTCACAGAGTTACAACCTCTGCCTCAAGAAGCAGTTTGCTAACACTCTTTTCGTGGAATCTGCAAAGTGATATTTGGGAGCCTATTGGGGCCCATGGTGATAAAGGAAATATCCTCACATAATAACTAAAGAGAAGCTTTCTGAGAAACTGCATTGCCATGTGTGAATGCAACTCACAGAGTTACACGTTTCTCTTCAGTGATCAGTTTGTTAGCACAGTTTTCTGGAAATCTGCAATTAGATACTTCATAGCGCAATGAACATTACAGTGACAAAGGAAATATCCACAGATGAAAACTAGAAAGAAGCTTTCTTAGAAACTTCTTGGTGATGTGTGAATTCATCTCACAGAGTTACACTTATGTTTCGTGGAGCAGTCCATTAACACTGTCTTTGGGGAAACTGAGAAGGGCTTCTTTGGATCACATTGAGGCCTACGCTGATAAAGGAAATTTCATCCGTTCAAAACGTGAAAGAAGCTTTCTGAGAAACTTCTTTCTGATCTGTGAGTTCATCTCACAGAGTTACAACCTCTGCCTCAAGAAGCAGTTTGCTAACACTCTTTTCGTGGAATCTGCAAAGTGATATTTGGGAGCCTATTGGGGCCCATGGTGATAAAGGAAATATCCTCACATAATAACTAAAGAGAAGCTTTCTGAGAAACTGCATTGCCATGTGTGAATGCAACTCACAGAGTTACACGTTTCTCTTCAGTGATCAGTTTGTTAGCACAGTTTTCTGGAAATCTGCAATTAGATACTTCATAGCGCAATGAACATTACAGTGACAAAGGAAATATCCACAGATGAAAACTAGAAAGAAGCTTTCTTAGAAACTTCTTGGTGATGTGTGAATTCATCTCACAGAGTTACACTTATGTTTCGTGGAGCAGTCCATTAACACTGTCTTTGGGGAAACTGAGAAGGGCTTCTTTGGATCACATTGAGGCCTACGCTGATAAAGGAAATTTCATCCGTTCAAAACGTGAAAGAAGCTTTCTGAGAAACTTCTTTCTGATCTGTGAGTTCATCTCACAGAGTTACAACCTCTGCCTCAAGAAGCAGTTTGCTAACACTCTTTTCGTGGAATCTGCAAAGTGATATTTGGGAGCCTATTGGGGCCCATGGTGATAAAGGAAATATCCTCACATAATAACTAAAGAGAAGCTTTCTGAGAAACTGCATTGCCATGTGTGAATGCAACTCACAGAGTTACACGTTTCTCTTCAGTGATCAGTTTGTTAGCACAGTTTTCTGGAAATCTGCAATTAGATACTTCATAGCGCAATGAACATTACAGTGACAAAGGAAATATCCACAGATGAAAACTAGAAAGAAGCTTTCTTAGAAACTTCTTGGTGATGTGTGAATTCATCTCACAGAGTTACACTTATGTTTCGTGGAGCAGTCCATTAACACTGTCTTTGGGGAACTGAGAAGGGCTTCTTTGGATCACATTGAGGCCTACGCTGATAAAGGAAATTTCATCCGTTCAAAACGTGAAAGAAGCTTTCTGAGAAACTTCTTTCTGATCTGTGAGTTCATCTCACAGAGTTACAACCTCTGCCTCAAGAAGCAGTTTGCTAACACTCTTTTCGTGGAATCTGCAAAGTGATATTTGGGAGCCTATTGGGGCCCATGGTGATAAAGGAAATATCCTCACATAATAACTAAAGAGAAGCTTTCTGAGAAACTGCATTGCCATGTGTGAATGCAACTCACAGAGTTACACGTTTCTCTTCAGTGATCAGTTTGTTAGCACAGTTTTCTGGAAATCTGCAATTAGATACTTCATAGCGCAATGAACATTACAGTGACAAAGGAAATATCCACAGATGAAAACTAGAAAGAAGCTTTCTTAGAAACTTCTTGGTGATGTGTGAATTCATCTCACAGAGTTACACTTATGTTTCGTGGAGCAGTCCATTAACACTGTCTTTGGGGAAACTGAGAAGGGCTTCTTTGGATCACATTGAGGCCTACGCTGATAAAGGAAATTTCATCCGTTCAAAACGTGAAAGAAGCTTTCTGAGAAACTTCTTTCTGATCTGTGAGTTCATCTCACAGAGTTACAACCTCTGCCTCAAGAAGCAGTTTGCTAACACTCTTTTCGTGGAATCTGCAAAGTGATATTTGGGAGCCTATTGGGGCCCATGGTGATAAAGGAAATATCCTCACATAATAACTAAAGAGAAGCTTTCTGAGAAACTGCATTGCCATGTGTGAATGCAACTCACAGAGTTACACGTTTCTCTTCAGTGATCAGTTTGTTAGCACAGTTTTCTGGAAATCTGCAATTAGATACTTCATAGCGCAATGAACATTACAGTGACAAAGGAAATATCCACAGATGAAAACTAGAAAGAAGCTTTCTTAGAAACTTCTTGGTGATGTGTGAATTCATCTCACAGAGTTACACTTATGTTTCGTGGAGCAGTCCATTAACACTGTCTTTGGGGAAACTGAGAAGGGCTTCTTTGGATCACATTGAGGCCTACGCTGATAAAGGAAATTTCATCCGTTCAAAACGTGAAAGAAGCTTTCTGAGAAACTTCTTTCTGATCTGTGAGTTCATCTCACAGAGTTACAACCTCTGCCTCAAGAAGCAGTTTGCTAACACTCTTTTCGTGGAATCTGCAAAGTGATATTTGGGAGCCTATTGGGGCCCATGGTGATAAAGGAAATATCCTCACATAATAACTAAAGAGAAGCTTTCTGAGAAACTGCATTGCCATGTGTGAATGCAACTCACAGAGTTACACGTTTCTCTTCAGTGATCAGTTTGTTAGCACAGTTTTCTGGAAATCTGCAATTAGATACTTCATAGCGCAATGAACATTACAGTGACAAAGGAAATATCCACAGATGAAAACTAGAAAGAAGCTTTCTTAGAAACTTCTTGGTGATGTGTGAATTCATCTCACAGAGTTACACTTATGTTTCGTGGAGCAGTCCATTAACACTGTCTTTGGGGAAACTGAGAAGGGCTTCTTTGGATCACATTGAGGCCTACGCTGATAAAGGAAATTTCATCCGTTCAAAACGTGAAAGAAGCTTTCTGAGAAACTTCTTTCTGATCTGTGAGTTCATCTCACAGAGTTACAACCTCTGCCTCAAGAAGCAGTTTGCTAACACTCTTTTCGTGGAATCTGCAAAGTGATATTTGGGAGCCTATTGGGGCCCATGGTGATAAAGGAAATATCCTCACATAATAACTAAAGAGAAGCTTTCTGAGAAACTGCATTGCCATGTGTGAATGCAACTCACAGAGTTACACGTTTCTCTTCAGTGATCAGTTTGTTAGCACAGTTTTCTGGAAATCTGCAATTAGATACTTCATAGCGCAATGAACATTACAGTGACAAAGGAAATATCCACAGATGAAAACTAGAAAGAAGCTTTCTTAGAAACTTCTTGGTGATGTGTGAATTCATCTCACAGAGTTACACTTATGTTTCGTGGAGCAGTCCATTAACACTGTCTTTGGGGAAACTGAGAAGGGCTTCTTTGGATCACATTGAGGCCTACGCTGATAAAGGAAATTTCATCCGTTCAAAACGTGAAAGAAGCTTTCTGAGAAACTTCTTTCTGATCTGTGAGTTCATCTCACAGAGTTACAACCTCTGCCTCAAGAAGCAGTTTGCTAACACTCTTTTCGTGGAATCTGCAAAGTGATATTTGGGAGCCTATTGGGGCCCATGGTGATAAAGGAAATATCCTCACATAATAACTAAAGAGAAGCTTTCTGAGAAACTGCATTGCCATGTGTGAATGCAACTCACAGAGGTTACACGTTTCTCTTCAGTGATCAGTTTGTTAGCACAGTTTTCTGGAAATCTGCAATTAGATACTTCATAGCGCAATGAACATTACAGTGACAAAGGAAATATCCACAGATGAAAACTAGAAAGAAGCTTTCTTAGAAACTTCTTGGTGATGTGTGAATTCATCTCACAGAGATTACACTTATGTTTCGTGGAGCAGTCCATTAACACTGTCTTTGGGGAAACTGAGAAGGGCTTCTTTGGATCACATTGAGGCCTACGCTGATAAAGGAAATTTCATCCGTTCAAAACGTGAAAGAAGCTTTCTTAGAAACTTCTTTCTGATCTGTGAGTTCATCTCACAGAGTTACAACCTCTGCCTCAAGAAGCAGTTTGCTAACACTCTTTTCGTGGAATCTGCAAAGTGATATTTGGGAGCCTATTGGGGCCCATGGTGATAAAGGAAATATCCTCACATAATAACTAAAGAGAAGCTTTCTGAGAAACTGCATTGCCATGTGTGAATGCAACTCACAGAGTTACACGTTTCTCTTCAGTGATCAGTTTGTTAGCACAGTTTTCTGGAAATCTGCAATTAGATACTTCATAGCGCAATGAACATTACAGTGACAAAGGAAATATCCACAGATGAAAACTAGAAAGAAGCTTTCTTAGAAACTTCTTGGTGATGTGTGAATTCATCTCACAGAGTTACACTTATGTTTCGTGGAGCAGTCCATTAACACTGTCTTTGGGGAAACTGAGAAGGGCTTCTTTGGATCACATTGAGGCCTACGCTGATAAAGGAAATTTCATCCGTTCAAAACGTGAAAGAAGCTTTCTGAGAAACTTCTTTCTGATCTGTGAGTTCATCTCACAGAGTTACAACCTCTGCCTCAAGAAGCAGTTTGCTAACACTCTTTTCGTGGAATCTGCAAAGTGATATTTGGGAGCCTATTGGGGCCCATGGTGATAAAGGAAATATCCTCACATAATAACTAAAGAGAAGCTTTCTGAGAAACTGCATTGCCATGTGTGAATGCAACTCAGAGGGTTACACGTTTCTCTTCAGTGATCAGTTTGTTAGCACAGTTTTCTGGAAATCTGCAATTAGATACTTCATAGCGCAATGAACATTACAGTGACAAAGGAAATATCCACAGATGAAAACTAGAAAGAAGCTTTCTTAGAAACTTCTTGGTGATGTGTGAATTCATCTCACAGAGTTACACTTATGTTTCGTGGAGCAGTCCATTAACACTGTCTTTGGTGAAACTGAGAAGGGCTTCTTTGGATCACATTGAGGCCTACGCTGATAAAGGAAATTTCATCCGTTCAAAACGTGAAAGAAGCTTTCTGAGAAACTTCTTTCTGATCTGTGAGTTCATCTCACAGAGTTACAACCTCTGCCTCAAGAAGCAGTTTGCTAACACTCTTTTCGTGGAATCTGCAAAGTGATATTTGGGAGCCTATTGGGGCCCATGGTGATAAAGGAAATATCCTCACATAATAACTAAAGAGAAGCTTTCTGAGAAACTGCATTGCCATGTGTGAATGCAACTCACAGAGTTACACGTTTCTCTTCAGTGATCAGTTTGTTAGCACAGTTTTCTGGAAATCTGCAATTAGATACTTCATAGCGCAATGAACATTACAGTGACAAGGAAATATCCACAGATGAAAACTAGAAAGAAGCTTTCTTAGAAACTTCTTGGTGATGTGTGAATTCATCTCACAGAGTTACACTTATGTTTCGTGGAGCAGTCCATTAACACTGTCTTTGGGGAAACTGAGAAGGGCTTCTTTGGATCACATTGAGGCCTACGCTGATAAAGGAAATTTCATCCGTTCAAAACGTGAAAGAAGCTTTCTGAGAAAATTCTTTCTGATCTGTGAGTTCATCTCACAGAGTTACAACCTCTGCCTCAAGAAGCAGTTTGCTAACCCTCTTTTCGTGGAATCTGCAAAGTGATATTTGGAGCCTATTGGGGCCCATGTTGATAAAGGAAATATCCTCACATAATAACTAAAGAGAAGCTTTCTGAGAAACTGCATTGCCATGTGTGAATGCAACTCACAGAGTTACACGTTTCTCTTCAGTGATCAGTCTGTTAGCACAGTTTTATGGAAATCTGCAATTAGATACTTCCTAGCGCAATGAACATTACAGTGACAAAGGAAATATCCACAGATGAAAACTAGAAGGAAGCTTTCTTAGAAACTTCTTGGTGATGTGTGAATTCATCTCACAGAGTTACACTTATGTTTCGTGGAGCAGTCCATTAACACTGTCTTTGAGGAATCTGAGAAGGGCTTCTTTGGATCACATTGAGGCCTACGCTGATAAAGGAAATTTCATCCGTTCAAAACGTGAAAGAAGCTTTCTGAGAAACTTCTATCTGATCTGTGAGTTCATCTCACAGAGTTACAACCTCTGCCTCAAGAAGCAGTTAGCTAACACTCTTTTCGTGGAATCTGCAATATGATATTTGGGAGCCTATTGGGGCCCATGGTGATAAAGGAAATATCCTCACATAATAACTAAAGAGAAGCTTTCTGAGAAACTGCATTGCCATGTGTGAATGCAACTCACAGAGTTACATGTTTCTCTTCAGTGATCAGTTTGTTAGCACAGTTTTCTGGAAATCTGCAATTAGATACTTCATAGCGCAATGAACATTACAGTGACAAAGGAAATATCCACAGATGAAAACTAGAAAGAAGCTTTCTTAGAAACTTCTTGGTGATGTGTGAATTCATCTCACAGAGTTACACTTATGTTTCGTGGAGCAGTCCATTAACACTGTCTTTGAGGAATCTGAGAAGGGCTTCTTTGGATCACATTGAGGCCTACGCTGATAAAGGAAATTTCATCAGTTCAAAACGTGAAAGAAGCTTTCTGAGAAACTTCTTTCTGATCTGTGAGTTCATCTCACAGAGTTACAACCTCTGCCTCAAGAAGCAGTTTGCTAACACTCTTTTCGTGGAATCTGCAAAGTGATATTTGGGAGCCTATTGGGGCCCATGGTGATAAAGGAATTATCCTCACATAATAACTAAAGAGAAGCTTTCTGAGAAACTGCATTGCCATGTGTGAATGCAACTCACAGAGTTACACGTTTCTCTTCAGTGATCAGTTTGTTAGCACAGTTTTCTGGAAATCTGCAATTAGATACTTCATAGCGCAATGAACATTACAGTGACAAAGGAAATATCCACAGATGAAAACTAGAAAGAAGCTTTCTTAGAAACTTCTTGGTGATGTGTGAATTCATCTCACAGAGTTACACTTATGTTTCGTGGAGCAGTCCATTAACACTGTCTTTGAGGAATCTGAGAAGGGCTTCTTTGGATCACATTGAGACCTACGCTGATAAAGGAAATTTCATCCGTTCAAAACGTGAAAGAAGCTTTCTGAGAAACTTCTTTCTGATTTGTGAGTTCATCTCACAGAGTTACAACCTCTGCCTCAAGAAGCAGTTTGCTAACACTCGTTTCGTGGAATCTGCAAAGTGATATTTGGGAGCCTATTGGGTCCCATAGTGATAAAGGAAATATCCTCACATAATAACTAAAGAGAAGCTTTCTGAGAAACTGCATTGCCATGAGTGAATGCAACTCACAGAGTTACACGTTTCTCTTAAGTGATCAGATTGTTAGCACAGTTTTCTGGAAATCTGCAATTAGATACTTCCTAGCGCAAAGAACATTACAGTGACAAAGGAAATATCCACAGATGAAAACTAGAAAGAAGCTTTCTTAGAATCTTCTTGGTGATGTGTGAATTCATCTCACAGAGTTACACTTATGTTTCGTGGAGCAGTCCATTAACACTGTCTTTGGGGAAACTGAGAAGGGCTTCTTTGGATCACATTGAGGCCAACGCTGATAAAGGAAATTTCATCAGTTCAAAACGTGAAAGAAGCTTTCTGAGAAACTTCTTTCTGATCTGTGAGTTCATCTCACAGAGTTACAACCTCTGCCTCAAGAAGCAGTTTGCTAAAACTCTTTTTGTGGAATCTGCAATGTGATATTTGGGAGCCTATTGGGGCCCATGGTGATAAAGGAAATATCCTCACATAATAACTAAAGAGAAGCTTTCTGAGAAACTGCATTGCCATGTGTGAATGCAACTCACAGAGTTACACGTTTCTCTTCAGTGATCAGTCTGTTAGCACAGTTTTCTGGAAATCTGCAATTAGATACTTCCTAGCACAATGAACATTACAGTGACAAAGGAAATATCCACAGATGAAAACAAGAAAGAAGCTTTCTTACAAATTTCTTGGTGATGTGTGAATTCATTTCACAGAGTTACACTTATGTTTCGTGGAGCAGTCCATTTACACTGTCTTCGGGGAAACTGAGAAGGGTTTCTTTGTGTCACATTGAGGCCTACGCTGATAAAGGAAATTTCATCCGTTCAAAACGTGAAAGAAGCTTTCTGAGAAACTTCTTTCTGATCTGTGAGTTCATCTCTCAGAGTTACAACCTCTGCCTCAAGAAGCAGTTTGCTAACACTCTCTTCGTGGAATCTGCAAAGTGATATTTGGGAGCCTATTGGGGCCCATGGTGATAAAGGAAATATCCTCACATAATAACTAAAGAGAAGCTTTCTGAGAAACTGCATTGCCATGTGTGAATGTAACTCACAGAGTTACACGTTTCTCTTCAGTGATCAGTTTGTTAGCACAGTTTTCTGGAAATCTGCAATTAGATACTTCATAGCGCAATGAACATTACAGTAACAAAGGAAATATCCACAGATGAAAACTAGAAAGAAGCTTTCTTAGAAACTTCTTGGTGATGTGCGAATTCATCTCACAGAGTTACACTTATGTTTCGTGAGCATTCCATTAACACTGTCTTTGGGGAAACTGAGAAGGACTTCTTTGGATCACATTGATGCCTACGCTGATAAAGGAAATTTCATCCCTTCAAAACGTGAAAGAAGCTTTCTGAGAAACTTCTTTCTGATCTGTGAGTTCATCTCACAGAGCTACAACCTCTGCCTCAAGAAGCAGTTTGCTAAAACTCTTTTTGTGGAATCTGCAATGTGATATTTGGGAGCCTTTTGGGGCCCATGGTGATAAAGGAAATATCCTCACATAATAACTAAAGAGAAGCTTTCTGAGAAACTGCATTGCCATGTGTGAATGCAACTCAGAGGGTTACACGTTTCTCTTCAGTGATCAGTTTGTTAGCATAGTTTTCTGGAAATATGCAATTAGATACTTCATAGCGCAATGAACATTACAGTGACAAAGGAAATATCCACAGATGAAAACTAGAAAGAAGCTTTCTTAGAAACTTTTTGGTGATGTGTGAATTCATCTCACAGAGATTACACTTATGTTTCGTGGAGCATTCCATTAACACTGTCTTTGGGGAAACTGAGAAGGGCTTCTTTGGATCACATTGAGGCCTACGCTGATAAAGGAAATTTCATCCGTTCAAAACGTGAAAGAAGCTTTCTGAGAAACTTCTTTCTGATCTGTGAGTTCATCTCACAGAGTTACAACCTCTGCCTCAAGAAGCAGTTTGCTAACACTCTTTTCGTGGAATCTGCAATAGTGATATTTGGGAGCCTATTGGGGCCCATGGTGATAAAGGAAATATCCTCACATAATAACTAAAGAGAAGCTTTCTGAGAAACTGCATTGCCATGTGTGAATGCAACTCACAGAGTTACACGTTTCTCTTCAGTGATCAGTTTGTTAGCACAGTTTTCTGGAAATCTGCAATTAGATACTTCATAGCGCAATGAACATTACAGTGACAAAGGAAATATCCACAGATGAAAACTAGAAAGAAGCTTTCTTAGAAACTTCTTGGTGATGTGCGAATTCATCTCACAGAGTTACACTTATGTTTCGTGGAGCATTCCATTAACACTGTCTTTGGGGAAACTGAGAAGGGCTTCTTTGGATCACATTGATGCCTACGCTGATAAAGGAAATTTAATCCGTTCAAAACGTGAAAGAAGCTTTCTGAGAAACTTCTTTCTGATCTGTGAGTTCATCTCACAGAGTTACAACCTCTGCCTAAAGAAGCAGTTTGCTAACACTCTTTTCGTGAAATCTGCAAAGTGATATTTGGGAGCCTATTGGGGCCCATGGTGATAAAGGAAATATCCTCACATAATAACTAAAGAGAAGCTTTCTGAGAAACTGCATTGCCATGTGTGAATGCAACTCACAGAGTTACACGTTTCTCTTCAGTGATCAGTCTGTTAGCACAGTTTTCTGGAAATCTGCAATTAGATACTTCATAGCGCAATGAACATTACAGTGACAAAGGAAATATCCACAGATGAAAACTAGAAAGAAGCTTTCTTAGAAACTTCTTGGTGATGTGTGAATTCATCTCACAGAGTTACACTTATGTTTCGTGGAGCAGTCCATTAACACTGTCTTTGGGGAAACTGAGAAGGGATTCTCGGGATCACATAGGGGCCTACGCTGATAAAGGAAATTTCATCCGTTCAAAACGTGAAAGAAGCTTTCTGAGAAACTTCTTTCTGATCTGTGAGTTCATCTCACAGAGTTACAACCTCTGCCTCAAGAAGCAGTTTGCTAACACTCTTTTCGTGGAATCTGCAATGTGATATTTGGGAGCCTTTTGGGCCTATGGTGATAAAGGAAATATCCTCACATAATAACTAAAGAGAAGCTTTCTGAGAAACTGCATTGCCATGTGTGAATGCAACTCAGAGGGTTACACGTTTCTCTTCAGTGATCAGTTTGTTAGCACAGTTTTCTGGAAATATGCAATTAGATACTTCATAGCGCAATGAACATTACAGTGACAAAGGAAATATCCACAGATGAAAACTAGAAAGAAGCTTTCTTAGAAACTTCTTGGTGATGTGTGAATTCATCTCACAGAGATACACTTATGTTTCGTGGAGCAGTCCATTAACACTGTCTTTGGGGAAACTGAGAAGGGCTTCTTTGGATCACATTGAGGCCTACGCTGATAAAGGAAATTTCATCCGTTCAAAACGTGAAAGAAGCTTTCTGAGAAAATTCTTTCTGATCTGTGAGTTCATCTCACAGAGTTACAACCTCTGCCTCAAGAAGCAGTTTGCTAACACTCTTTTCGTGGAATCTGCAAAGTGATATTTGGGAGCCTATTGGGGCACATGGTGATAAAGGAAATATCCTCACATAATAACTAAAGAGAAGCTTTCTGAGAAACTGCATTGCCATGTGTGAATGCAACTCACAGAGTTACACGTTTCTCTTCAGTGATCAGTTTGTTAGCACAGTTTTCTGGAAATCTGCAATTAGATACTTCATAGCGCAATGAACATTACAGTGACAAAGGAAATATCCACAGATGAAAACTAGAAAGAAGCTTTCTTAGAAACTTCTTGGTGATGTGTGAATTCATCTCACAGAGTTACACTTATGTTTCGTGGAGCAGTCCATTAACACTGTCTTTGGGAATCTGAGAAGGGCTTCTTTGGATCACATTGAGGCCTACGCTGATAAAGGAAATTTCATCCGTTCAAAACGTGAAAGAAGCTTTCTGAGAAACTTCTTTCTGATCTGTGAGTTCATCTCACAGAGTTACAACCTCTGCCTCAAGAAGCAGTTTGCTAACACTCTTTTCGTGGAATCTGCAAAGTGATATTTGGGAGCCTATTGGGGCCCATGGTGATAAAGGAAATATCCTCACATAATAACTAAAGAGAAGCTTTCTGAGAAACTGCATTGCCATGTGTGAATGCAACTCACAGAGTTACACGTTTCTCTTCAGTGATCAGTTTGTTAGCACAGTTTTCTGGAAATCTGCAATTAGATACTTCATAGCGCAATGAACATTACAGTGACAAAGGAAATATCCACAGATGAAAACTAGAAAGAAGCTTTCTTAGAAACTTCTTGGTGATGTGTGAATTCATCTCACAGAGTTACACTTATGTTTCGTGGAGCAGTCCATTAACACTGTCTTTGAGGAATCTGAGAAGTGCTTCTTTGGATCACATTGAGGCCTACGCTGATAAAGGAAATTTCATCCGTTCAAAACGTGAAAGAAGCTTTCTGAGAAACTTCTTTCTGATCTGTGAGTTCATCTCACAGAGTTACAACCTCTGCCTCAAGAAGCAGTTTGCTAACACTCTTTTCGTGGAATCTGCAAAGTGATATTTGGGAGCCTATTGGGGCCCATGGTGATAAAGGAATTATCCTCACATAATAACTAAAGAGAAGCTTTCTGAGAAACTGCATTGCCATGTGTGAATGCAACTCACAGAGTTACACGTTTCTCTTCAGTGATCAGTTTGTTAGCACAGTTTTCTGGAAATCTGCAATTAGATACTTCATAGCGCAATGAACATTACAGTGACAAAGGAAATATCCACAGATGAAAACTAGAAAGAAGCTTTCTTAGAAACTTCTTGGTGATGTGTGAATTCATCTCACAGAGTTACACTTATGTTTCGTGGAGCAGTCCATTAACACTGTCTTTGAGGAATCTGAGAAGGGCTTCTTTGGTTCACATTGAGACCTACGCTGATAAAGGAAATTTCATCCGTTCAAAACGTGAAAGAAGCTTTCTGAGAAACTTCTTTCTGATTTGTGAATTCATCTCACAGAGTTACAACCTCTGCCTCAAGAAGCAGTTTGCTAACACTCGTTTCGTGGAATCTGCAAAGTGATATTTGGGAGCCTATTGGGTCCCATGGTGATAAAGGAAATATCCTCACATAATAACTAAAGAGAAGCTTTCTGAGAAACTGCATTGCCATGAGTGAATGCAACTCACAGAGTTACACGTTTCTCTTAAGTGATCAGATTGTTAGCACAGTTTTCTGGAAATCTGCAATTAGATACTTCATAGCGCAGTGAACATTACAGTGACAAAGGAAATATCCACAGATGAAAACTAGAAAGAAGCTTTCTTAGAAACTTCTTGGTGATGTGCGAATTCATCTCACAGAGTTACACTTATGTTTCGTGGAGCAGTCCATTAACACTGTCTTTGGGGAAACTGAGAAGGGCTTCTTTGGATCACATTGATGCCTTCGCTGATAAAGGAAATTTCATCCGTTCAAAACGTGAAAGAAGCTTTCTGAGAAACTTCTTTCTGGTCTGTGAGTTTATCTCACAGAGTAACAACCTCTGCCTCAAGAAGCAGTTTGCAAACACTCTTTTCGTGGAATCTGCAAAGTGATATTTGGGAGCCTATTGGGGCCCATGGTGATAAAGGAAATATCCTCACATAATAACTAAAGAGAAGCTTTCTGAGAAACTGCATTGCCATGTGTGAATGCAACTCACAGAGTTACACGTTTCTCTTCAGTGATCAGTCTGTTAGCACAGTTTTCTGGAAATCTGCAATTAGATACTTCATAGCGCAATGAACATTACAGTGACAAAGGAAATATCCACAGATGAAAACTAGAAAGAAGCTTTCTTAGAAACTTCTTGGTGATGTGTGAATTCATCTCACAGAGTTACACTTATGTTTCGTGGAGCAGTCTATTAACAATGCCTGTGGGGAAACTGAGAAGGGATTCTCTGGTCACATTGAGGCCTACGCTGATAAAGGAAATTTCATCTGTTCAAAACGTGAAAGAAGCTTTCTGAGAATCTTCTTTCTGATCTGTGAGTTCATCTCACAGAGTTACAAACTCTGCCTCAAGAAGCAGTTTGCTAAAACTCTTTTTGTGGAATCTGCAAAGTGATATTTGGGAGCCTATTGGGGCCCATGGTGATAAAGGAAATATCCTCACATAATAACTAAAGAGAAGCTTACTGAGAAACTGCATTGCCATGTGTGAATGCAACTCAGAGGGTTACACGTTTCTCTTCAGTGATCAGTTTGTTAGCACAGTTTTCTGGAAATCTGCAATTAGATACTTCATAGCGCAGTGAACATTACAGTGACAAAGGAAATATCCACAGATGAAAACTAGAAAGAAGCTTTCTTAGAAACTTCTTGGTTATGTGTGAATTCATCTCACATAGATACATTTATGTTTCGTGGAGAACTCCATTAACACTGTCTTTGGTGAAACTGAGAAGGGCTTCTTTGGATCACATTGAGGCCTACGCTGATAAAGGAAATTTCATCCGTTCAAAACGTGAAAGA
Organism: Rhinopithecus roxellana; assembly: GCF_007565055.1. Lineage (NCBI taxonomy): Eukaryota > Metazoa > Chordata > Mammalia > Primates > Cercopithecidae > Rhinopithecus > Rhinopithecus roxellana. Next base: position 109,507,037 of record NC_044558.1, read on the forward strand.
AGCTTTCTTAGAAAATTCTTTCTAATCTTTGAGTTCATCTCACAGAGTTACAACCTCTGCCTCAAGAAGCAGTTTGCTAACACTCTTTTCGTGGAATCTGCAAAGTGATATTTGGGAGCCTATTGGGGCCCATGGTGATAAAGGAAATATCCTCACATAATAACTAAGGAGAAGCTTTCTGAGAAACTGCTTTGCCATGTGTGAATGCAACTCACAGAGTTACACGTTTCTCTTCAGTGATCAGTTTGTTAGCACAGTTTTCTGGAGATCTGCAATTAGATACTTCATAGCGCAATGAACATTACAGTGACGAAATATCCACAGATGAAAACTAGAAAGAAGCTTTGTTAGAAACTACTTGGTGATGTGTGAATTCGTCTCACAGAGTTACACTTATGTTTCATGGAGCAGTCCATTAACACTGTGTTTGGGGAAACTGAGAAGGGCTTCTTTGGATCACATTGAGGCCTACGCTGATAAAGGAAATTTCATCCGTTCAAAACGTGAAAGACGCTTTCTGAGAATATTCTTTATGATCTGTGAGTTCATCTCACAGAGTTACAACCTCTGCCTCAAGAAGCAGTTTGCTAACACTCTTTTCGTGGAATCTGCAGAGTTATATTTGGGAGCCTATTGGGGCCCATGGTGATAAAGGAATTATCCTCACATAATAACTAAAGAGAAGCTTTCTGAGAAACTGCATTGCCATGTGTGAATGCAAATCACAGAGTTACACGTTTCTCTTCAGTGATCAGTCTGTTAGCACAGTTTTCTGGAAATCTGCAATTAGATACTTCCTAGCGCAAAGAACATTACAGTGACAAAGGAAATATCCACAGATGAAAACTAGAAAGAAGCTTTCTTAGAAACTTCTTGGTGATGTGTGAATTCATCTCACAGAGTTACACTTATGTTTCGTGGAGCAGTCCATTAACACTGTCTTTGGGGAAACTGAGAAGGGCTTCTTTGGATCACATTGAGGCCAACGCTGATAAAGGAAATTTCATCAGTTCAAAACGTGAAAGAAGCTTTCTGAGAAACTTCTTTCTGATCTGTGAGTTCATCTCACAGAGTTACAACCTCTGCCTCAAGAAGCAGTTTGCTAAAACTCTTTTTGTGGAATCTGCAATGTGATATTTGGGAGCCTATTGGGGCCCGTGGTGATAAAGGAAATATCCTCACATAATAACTAAAGAGAAGCTTTCTGAGAAACTGCATTGCCCTGTGTGAATGCACCTCACAGAGTTACACGTTTCTCTTCAGTGATCAGTCTGTTAGCACAGTTTTCTGGAAATCTGCAATTAGATACTTCCTAGCACAATGAACATTACAGTGACAAAGGAAATATCCACAGATGAAAACAAGAAAGAAGCTTTCTTACAAATTTCTTGGTGATGTGTGAATTCATTTCACAGAGTTACACTTATGTTTCGTGGAGCAGTCCATTTACACTGTCTTCGGGGAAACTGAGAAGGGTTTCTTTGTGTCACATTGAGGCCTACGCTGATAAAGGAAATTTCATCCGTTCAAAACGTGAAAGAAGCTTTCTGAGAAACTTCTTTCTGATCTGTGAGTTCATCTCTCAGAGTTACAACCTCTGCCTCAAGAAGCAGTTTGCTAACACTCTCTTCGTGGAATCTGCAAAGTGATATTTGGGAGCCTATTGGGGCCCACGGTGATAAAGGAAATATCCTCACATAATAACTAAAGAGAAGCTTTCTGAGAAACTGCATTGCCATGTGTGAATGTAACTCACAGAGTTACACGTTTCTCTTCAGTGATCAGTTTGTTAGCACAGTTTTCTGGAAATCTGCAATTAGATACTTCATAGCGCAATGAACATTACAGTAACAAAGGAAATATCCACAGATGAAAACTAGAAAGAAGCTTTCTTAGAAATTTCTTGGTGATGTGCGAATTCATCTCACAGAGTTACACTTATGTTTCGTGAGCATTCCATTAACACTGTCTTTGGGGAAACTGAGAAGGACTTCTTTGGATCACATTGAGGCCTACGCTGATAAAGGAAATTTCATCCGTTCAAAATGTGGGAGAAGCTTTCTTTGAAACTTCTTTCTGATCTGTGAGTTCATCTCACAGAGTTACAAACACTGCCTCAAGAAGCAGATTGCTAACACTCTTTTCGTGGAATCTGCAAAGTGATATTTGGGAGCCTATTGGGGCCCATGGTGATAAAGGAAATATCCTCACATAATAACTAAAGAGAAGCTTTCTGAGAAACTGCATTGCCATGTGTGAATGCAACTCAGAGAGTTACACGTTTCTCTTCAGTGATCAGTTTGTTAGCACAGTTTTCTGGAAATCTGCAATTAGATACTTCATAGCGCAATGAACATTACAGTGACAATGGAAATATCCACAGATGAAAACTAGAAAGAAGCTTTCTTAGAAACTTCTTGGTGAAGTGTGAATTCATCTCACAGAGTTACACTTATGTTTCGTGGAGCAGTCCATTAACACTGTCTTTGGGGAAACTGAGAAGGGCTTCTTTGGATCACATTGAGGCCTACGCTGATAAAGGAAATTTCATCCGTTCAAAACGTGAAAGAAGCTTTCTGAGAAACTTCTTTCTGATCTGTGAGTTCATCTCACAGAGTTACAACCTCTGCCTCAAGAAGCAGGTTGCTAACACTCTTTTCGTGGAATCTGCAAAGTGATATTTGGAGCCTATTGGGGCCCATGTTGATAAAGGAAATATCCTCACATAATAAAAAAAGAGAAGCTTTCTGAGAAACTGCATTGCCATGTGCGAATGCAACTCACAGAGTTACACGTTTCTCTTCAGTGATCAGTTTATTAGCACAGTTTTCTGGAAATCTGCATTTAGATACTTCATTGCGCAATGAACATTACAGTGACAAAGAAAATATGCACAGATGAAAACTGGAAAGAAGCTTTCTTAGAAGCTTCTTGGTGATGTGTGAATTCATCTCACAGAGTTACACTTATGTTTCGTGGAGCAGTCCATTAACACTGTCTTTGGGGAAACTGAGAAGGGCTTCTTTGGATCACATTGAGGCCTACGCTGATAAAGGAAATTTCATCCGTTCAAAACGTGAAAGAAGCTTTCTGAGAAACTTCTTTCTGATCTGTGAGTTCATCTCACAGAGTTACAACCTCTGCCTCAAGAAGCAGTTTGCTAACACTCTTTCGTGGAATCTGCAAAGTGATATTTGGGAGCCTATTGGGGCCCATGGTGATAAAGGAAATATCCTCACATAATAACTAAAGAGAAGCTTTCTGAGAAACTGCATTGCCATGTGTGAATGCAACTCACAGAGTTACACGTTTCTCTTCACTGATCAGTTTGTTAGCACAGTTTTCTGGAAATCTGCAATTAGATACTTCATAGCGCAATGAACATTACAGTGACAAAGGAAATATCCACAGATGAAAACTAGAAAGAAGCTTTCTTAGAAACTTCTTGGTGATGTGTGAATTCATCTCACAGAGTTACACTTATGTTTCGTGGAGCAGTCCATTAACACTGTCTTTGGGGAACTGAGAAGGGCTTCTTTGGATCACATTGATGCCTACGCTGATAAAGGAAATTTCATCCGTTCAAAACGTGAAAGAAGCTTTCTGAGAAACTTCTTTCTGATCTGTGAGTTCATCTCACAGAGTTACAACCTCTGCCTCAAGAAGCAGTTTGCTAACACTCTTTTCGTGGAATCTGCAAAGTGATATTTGGGAGCCTATTGGGGCCCATGGTGATAAAGGAAATATCCTCACATAATAACTAAAGAGAAGCTTTCTGAGAAACTGCATTGCCATGTGTGAATGCAACTCACAGAGTTACACGTTTCTCTTCAGTGATCAGTTTGTTAGCACAGTTTTCTGGAAATCTGCAATTAGATACTTCATAGCGCAATGAACATTACAGTGACAAAGGAAATATCCACAGATGAAAACTAGAAAGAAGCTTTCTTAGAAACTTCTTGGTGATGTGTGAATTCATCTCACAGAGTTACACTTATGTTTCGTGGAGCAGTCCATTAACACTGTCTTTGGGGAACCTGAGAAGGGCTTCTTTGGATCACATTGAGGCCTACGCTGATAAAGGAAATTTCATCCGTTCAAAACGTGAAAGAAGCTTTCTGAGAAACTTCTTTCTGATCTGTGAGTTCATCTCACAGAGTTACAACCTCTGCCTCAAGAAGCAGTTTGCTAACACTCTTTTCGTGGAATCTGCAAAGTGATATTTGGGAGCCTATTGGGGCCCATGGTGATAAAGGAAATATCCTCACATAATAACTAAAGAGAAGCTTTCTGAGAAACTGCATTGCCATGTGTGAATGCAACTCAGAGAGTTACACGTTTCTCTTCAGTGATCAGTTTGTTAGCACAGTTTTCTGGAAATCTGCAATTAGATACTTCATAGCGCAATGAACATTACAGTGACAAAGGAAATATCCACAGATGAAAACTAGAAAGAAGCTTTCTTAGAAACTTCTTGGTGATGTGTGAATTCATCTCACAGAGTTACACTTATGTTTCGTGGAGCAGTCCATTAACACTGTCTTTGGGGAAACTGAGAAGGGCTTCTTTGGATCACATTGAGGCCTACGCTGATAAAGGAAATTTCATCCGTTCAAAACGTGAAAGAAGCTTTCTGAGAAACTTCTTTCTGATCTGTGAGTTCATCTCACAGAGTTACAACCTCTGCCTCAAGAAGCAGTTTGCTAACACTCTTTTCGTGGAATCTGCAAAGTGATATTTGGGAGCCTATTGGGGCCCATGGTGATAAAGGAAATATCCTCACATAATAACTAAAGAGAAGCTTTCTGAGAAACTGCATTGCCATGTGTGAATGCAACTCACAGAGTTACACGTTTCTCTTCAGTGATCAGTTTGTTAGCACAGTTTTCTGGAAATCTGCAATTAGATACTTCATAGCGCAATGAACATTACAGTGACAAAGGAAATATCCACAGATGAAAACTAGAAAGAAGCTTTCTTAGAAACTTCTTGGTGATGTGTGAATTCATCTCACAGAGTTACACTTATGTTTCGTGGAGCAGTCCATTAACACTGTCTTTGAGGAATCTGAGAAGGGCTTCTTTGGATCACATTGAGGCCTACGCTGATAAAGGAAATTTCATCCGTTCAAAACGTGAAAGAAGCTTTCTGAGAAACTTCTTTCTGATCTGTGAGTTCATCTCACAGAGTTACAACCTCTGCCTCAAGAAGCAGTTTGCTAACACTCTTTTCGTGGAATCTGCAAAGTGATATTTGGGAGCCTATTGGGGCCCATGGTGATAAAGGAAATATCCTCACATAATAACTAAAGAGAAGCTTTCTGAGAAACTGCATTGCCATGTGTGAATGCAACTCACAGAGTTACACGTTTCTCTTCAGTGATCAGTTTGTTAGCACAGTTTTCTGGAAATCTGCAATTAGATACTTCATAGCGCAATGAACATTACAGTGACAAAGGAAATATCCACAGATGAAAACTAGAAAGAAGCTTTCTTAGAAACTTCTTGGTGATGTGTGAATTCATCTCACAGAGTTACACTTATGTTTCGTGGAGCAGTCCATTAACACTGTCTTTGGGGAAACTGAGAAGGGCTTCTTTGGATCACATTGAGGCCTACGCTGATAAAGGAAATTTCATCCGTTCAAAACGTGAAAGAAGCTTTCTGAGAAACTTCTTTCTGATCTGTGAGTTCATCTCACAGAGTTACAACCTCTGCCTCAAGAAGCAGTTTGCTAACACTCATTTCGTGGAATCTGCAAAGTGATATTTGGGAGCCTATTGGGGCCCATGGTGATAAAGGAAATATCCTCACATAATAACTAAAGAGAAGCTTTCTGAGAAACTGCATTGCCATGTGTGAATGCAACTCACAGAGTTACACGTTTCTCTTCAGTGATCAGTTTGTTAGCACAGTTTTCTGGAAATCTGCAATTAGATACTTCATAGCGCAATGAACATTACAGTGACAAAGGAAATATCCACAGATGAAAACTAGAAAGAAGCTTTCTTAGAAACTTCTTGGTGATGTGTGAATTCATCTCACAGAGTTACACTTATGTTTGGTGGAGCAGTCCATTAACACTGTCTTTGAGGAATCTGAGAAGGGCTTTTTTGGATCACATTGAGGCCTACGCTGATAAAGGAAATTTCATCCGTTCAAAACGTGAAAGAAGCTTTCTGAGAAACTTCTTTCTGATCTGTGAGTTCATCTCACAGAGTTACAACCTCTGCCTCAAGAAGCAGTTTGCTAACACTCTTTTCATGAAATCTGCAAAGTGATATTTGGGACCCTATAGGGGTCCATGATGATAAAGGAAATATCCTCACATAATAACTAAAGGGAAGCTTTCTGAGAAACTGCATTGACATGTGTGAATGCAACTCACAGAATTACACGTTTCTCTTCAGTTATCAGTTTGTTAGCACAGTTTTCTGGAAATCTGCAATTAGATAGTTCATAGCGCAATGAACATTACAGTGACAAAGGAAATATCCACAGATGAAAACTAGAAAGAAGCTTTCTTAGAAACTTCTTGGTGATGTGCGAATTCATCTCACAGAGTTACACTTATGTTTCGTGGAGCAGTCCATTAACACTGTCTTTGGGCAACTGAGAAGGGCTTCGTTGGATCACATGGATGCCTACACTGATAAAGGAAATTTCATTCGTTCAAAACGTGAAAGAAGCTTTCTGAGAAACTTCTTTCTGATCTGTGAGTTCATCTCACAGAGTTACAACCTCTGCCTCAAGAAGCAGTTTGCTAACACTCTTTTCGTGGAATCTGCAAGGTGATATTTGGGAGCCTATTGGGTTCCATGGTGATAAAGGAAATATCCTCACATAATAACTGAAGAGAAGCTTTCTGAGAAACTGCATTGCCATGAGTGAATGCAACTCACAGAGTTACACGTTTCTCTTAAGTGATCAGATAGTTAGCACAGTTTTCTGGAAATCTGCAATTAGATACTTCATAGCGCAATGAACATTACAGTGACAAAGGAAATATCCACAGATGAAAACTAGAAAGAAGATTTCTTAGAAACTTCTTGGTGATGTGTGAATTCATCTCACACAGTTACACTTATGTTTTGTGGAGCAGTCCATTAACACTGTCTTTGAGGAATCTGACTAGGGCTTCTTTGGTTCACATTGAGGCCTACGCTGATAAAGAAAATTTCATCCGTTCAAAACGTGAAAGAAGCTTTCTGAGAAACTTCTTTCTGATCTGTGAGTTCATCTCACAGAGTTACAACCTCTGCCTCAAGAAGCAGTTTGCTAACACTCTTTTCGTGAAATCTGCAAAGTGATATTTGGGAGCCTATAGGGGCCCATGGTGATAAAGGAAATATCCTCACATAATAACTAAAGAGAAGCTTTCTGAGAAACTGCATTGCCATGTGTGAATGCAACTCACAGAGTTACACGTTTCTCTTCAGTGATCAGTTTGTTAGCACAGTTTTCTGGAAATCTGCAATTAGATACTTCATAGCGCAATGAACATTACAGTGACAAAGGAAATATCCACAGATGAAAACTAGAAAGAAGCTTTCTTAGAAACTTCTTGGTGATGTGTGAATTCATCTCACAGAGTTACACTTATGTTTCGTGGAGCAGTCCATTAACACTGTCTTTGAGGAAACTGAGAAGGGCTTCTTTGGATCACATTGAGGCCTACGCGGATAAAGGAAATTTCATCCGTTCAAAACGTGAGAGAAGCTTTCTGAGAAACTTCTTTCTGATCTGTGAGTTCATCTCACAGAGTTACAACCTCTGCCTCAAGAAGCAGTTTGCTAACACTCTTTTCGTGGAATCTGCAAAGTATTACTTGCGAGCCTATTGGGGCCCATGGTGATAAAGGAAATATCCTCACTTAATAACTAAAGAGAGGCTTTCTGAGAAACTGCATTGCCATGAGTGAATGCAACTCACAGAGTTACACGTTTCTCTTAAGTGATCAGATTGTTACCACAGTTTTCTGGAAATCTGCAATTACATACTTCATAGCGCAATGAACATTACAGTGACAAAGGAAATATCCACAGATGAAAACTAGAAAGAAGCTTTCGTAGAAACTTCTTGGTGATGTGCGAATTCATCTAACAGAGTTACACTTATGTTTCGTGGAGCAGTCCATTAACACTGTCTTTGGGGAAACTGAGAAGGGCTTCTTTGGATCACATTGATGCCTACGCTGATAAAGGAAATTTCATCCGTTCAAAACGTGAAAGAAGCTTTCTGAGAAACTTCTTTCTGATCTGTTAGTTCATCTCACAGAGTTACAACCTCTGCCTCAAGAAGCAGTTTGCTAACACTCTTTTCGTGAAATCTGTAAAGTGATATTTGGGACCCTATAGGGGCCCCTGGTGATAAAGGAAATATCCTCACATAATAACTAAAGGGAAGCTTTCTGAGAAACTGCTTTGCCATGTGTGAATGCAAGTCACAGAGTTACACGTTTCTCTTCAGTGATCAGTTTGTTAGCACAGTTTTCTGGAAATCTGCAATTAGATAGTTCATAGCGCAATGAACATTACAGTGACAAAGGAAATATCCACAGATGAAAACTAGAAAGAAGCTTTCTTAGAAACTTCTTGGTGATGTGCGAATTCATCTCACAGAGTTACACTTATGTTTCGTGGAGCAGTCCATTAACACTGTCTTTGGGCAACTGAGAAGGGCTTCTTTGGATCACATTGATGCCTACGCTGATAAAGGAAATTTCATCCGTTCAAAACGTGAAAGAAGCTTTCTGAGAAACTTCTTTCTGATCTGTGAGTTAATCTCACAGAGTTACAACCTCTGCCTCAAGAAGCAGTTTGCTAACACTCTTTTCGTGAAATCTGCAAGTGATATTTGGGAGCCTATAGGGGCCGATGGTGATAAAGGAAATATCTTCACATAATAACTAAAGAGAAGCTTTCTGAGAAACTGCATTGCCAAGTGTGAATGCAACTCACAGAGTTACACGTTTCTCTTCAGTGATCAGTTTGTTAGCACAGTTTTCTGGAAATCTGCAAGTAGATACTTCATAGCGCAATGAACATTACAGTGACAAAGGAAATATCCACAGATGAAAAGTAGAAAGAAGCTTTCTTAGAAACTTCTTGGTGATGTGTGAATTCATCTCACAGAGTTACACTTATGTTTCGTGGAGCAGTCCATTAACACTGTCTTTGGGGAAACTGAGAAGGGCTTCTTAGGATCACATTGAGGCCTACGCTGATAAAGGAAATTTCATCCGTTCAAAACGTGAAAGAAGCTTTCTGAGAAACTTCTTTCTGATCTGTGAGTTCATCTCACAGAGTTACAACCTCTGCCTCAAGAAGCAGTTTGCTAACACTCTTTTCGTGAAATCTGTAAAGTGATATTTGGGACCCTATAGGGGCCCCTGGTGATAAAGGAAATATCCTCACATAATAACTAAATGGAAGCTTTCTGAGAAACTGCTTTGCCATGTGTGAATGCAACTCACAGAGTTACACGTTTCTCGTCAGTGATCAGTTTCTTAGCACAGTTTTCTGGAGATCTGTAATTAGATACTTCATAGCGGAATGAACATTACACTGACAAAGGAAATATCCACAGATGAAAACTGGAAAGAAGCTTTCTTAGAAACTTCTTGGTGATGTGTGAATTCATCTCACAGAGTTACACTTATGTTTCGTGGAGCAGTCCATTAACACTGTCTTTGGGGAAACTGAGAAGGGCTTCTTTGGATCACATTGAGGCCTACGCTGATAAAGGAAATTTCATCCGTTCAAAACGTGATAGAAGCTTTCTGAGAAACTTCTTTCTGATCTCTGAGTTCATCTCACAGAGTTACAACCTCTGCCTCAAGAAGCAGTTTGATAACTCTCTTTTCGTGGAATCTGCAAAGTGATATTTGGGAGCCTATTGGGGCCCATGGTGATAAAGGAAATATCCTCACATAATAACTAAAGAGAAGCTTTCTGAGAAACTGCATTGCCATGTGTGAAGGCAACTCACAGAGTTACACGTTTCTCTTCAGTGATCTGTTTGTTAGCACAGTTTTCAGGAGATCTGCAATTAGATACTTCATAGCGCAATGAACATTACAGTGACAAAGGAAATATCCACAGATGAAAACTGGAAAGAAGCTTTCTTAGAAACTTCTTGGTGATGTGTGAATTCATCTCATAGAGTTACACTTATGTTTCGTGGAGTAGTCCATTAACACTGTCTTTGGGGAAACTGAGAAGGGCTTCTTTGGATCACATTGAGGCCTACGCTGATAAAGGAAATTTCATCCGTTCAAAATGTGTTAGAAGCTTTCTGAGAAACTTCTTTCTGATCTGTGAGTTCATCTCACAGAGTTACAACCTCTGACTCAAGAAGAAGTTTGCTAACACTCTTCTCGTGGAATCTACAAAGTGATATTTGGGAGCCTATAGGGGCCCATGGTGATAAAGGAAATATCCTCACATAATAACTAAAGAGAAGCTTACTGAGAAACTGCATTGCCATGTGTGAATGCAACTCACAGAGATACACGTTTCTCGTCAGTGATCAGTTTCTTAGCACAGTTTTCTGGAGATCTGTAATTAGATACTTCATAGCGCAAAGAACATTACACTGACAAAGGAAATATCCACAGATGAAAACTGGAAAGAAGCTTTCTTAGAAACTTCTTGGTGATGTGTGAATTCATCTCACAGAGTTACACTTATGCTTCGTGGAGCAGTATATTAACACTGTCTTTTGGGAAACTGAGAAGGGCTTCTTTGGATCACATTGAGGCCTACGCTGATAAAGGAAATTTCATCCGTTCAAAACGTGAAAGAAGCTTTCTGAGAAACTTCTTTCTGATCTGTGAGTTCATCTCACAGAGTTACAACCTCTGCCTCAAGAAGCAGTTTGGTAACCCTGTTTTCGTGGAATCTGCAAAGTGATATTTGGGAGCCTATTGGGGCCCATGGTGATAAAGGAATTATCCTCACATAATAACTAAAGAGAAGCTTTCTGAGAAACTGCATTGCCATGTGTGAATGCAACTCACAGAGTTACATGTTTCTCTTCAGTGATCAGTTTGTTAGCACAGCTTTATGGAAATCTGCAATTAGATACTTCATGGCGCAATGAACATTACAGTGACAAAGGAAATATCCACAGATGAAAACTAGAAAGAAGCTTTCTTAGAAATTTCTTGGTGATGTGCGAATTCATCTCACAGAGTTACACTTATGTTTCGTGGAGCAGTCCATTAACACTGTCTTTGGGGAAACTGAGAAGGGCTTCTTTGGATCACATTGAGGCCTACGCTGATAAAGGAAATTTCATCCGTTCAAAACGTGAAAGAAGCTTTCTGAGAAACTTCTTTCTGATCTGTGAGTTCATCTCACAGAGTTACAACCTCTGCCTCAAGAAGCAGTTTGCTAACTCTGTTTTCGTGGAATCTGCAAAGTGATATTTGGGAGCCTATTGGGGCCCATGGTGATAAAGGAATTATCGTCACATAATAACTAAAGAGAAGCTTTCTTAGAAACTGCACTGCCATGTGTGAATGCAACTCACAGAGTTACAGGTTTCTCTTCAGTGATCAGTTTGTTAGCACAGTTTTCTGGAAATCTGCAATTAGATACTTCATAGCGCAATGAACATTACAGTGACAATGGAAATATCCACAGATGAAAACTGGAAAGAAGCTTTCTTAGAAACTTCTTGGTGATGTGTGAATTCATCTCACAGAGTTACACTTATGTTTCGTGGAGCAGTCCATTAACACTGTCTTTGAGGAATCTGAGAAGGGCTTCTTTGGATCACATTGAGGCCTACGCTGAAAAAGGAAATTTCATCCGTTCAAAACGTGAAAGAAGCTTTCTGAGAAACTTCTATCTGATCTGTGAGTTCATCTCACAGAGTTACAACCTCTGCCTCAAGAAGCAGTTTGCTAACCCTCTTTTCGTGGGATCTGCAAAGTGATATTTGGGAGCCTATTGGGGCCCATGGTGATAAAGGAATTATCCTCAGATAATAACTAAAGAGAAGCTTTCTGAGAAACTGTATTGCCATGTGTGAATGCAACTCACAGAGTTACATGTTTCTCTTCAGTGATCAGTTTGTTAGCACAGTTTTCTGGAAATCTGCAATTAAATACTTCATGGCGCAATGAACATTACAGTGACAAAGGAAATATCCACAGATGAAAACTAGAAAGAAGCTTTCTTAGAAACTTCTTGGTGATGTGTGAATTCATCCCACAGAGTTACACTTATGTTTCGTGGAGCAGTCCATTAACACTGTCTTTGGGGAAACTGAGAAGGGCTTCTTTGGATCACATTGAGGCCTACGCTGATAAAGGAAATTTCATCCGTTCAAAACGTGATAGAAGCTTTCTGAGAAACTTCTTTCTGATCTGTGAGTTCATCTCACAGAGTTACAACCTCCGCCTCAAGAAGAAGTTTGCTAACACTCTTCTCGTGGAATCTGCAAAGTGATATTTGGGAGCCCATAGGGGCCCATGGTGATAAAGGAAATATCCTCACCTAATAACTAAAGAGAAGCTTTCTGAGAAACTGCATTGCCATGTGTGAAGGCAAATCACAGAGTTACACGTTTCTCTTCAGAGATCTGTTTGTTAGCACAGTTTTCAGGGGATCTGCAATTAGATACTTCATAGCGCAATGAACATTACAGTGACAAAGGAAGTATCCACAGATGAAAACTGGAAAGAAGCTTTCTTAGAAAATTCTTGGTGATGTTGAATTCATCTCACAGATTTACACTTATGTTTCGTGGAGCAGTCCATTAACACTGTCTTTGGGGAAACTGAGAAGGCCTTCTTTGGATCACATTGATGCCTACGCTGATAAAGGAAATTTCATCCGTTCAAAACGTGAAAGAAGCTTTCTGAGAAACTTCTTTCTGATCTGTGAGTTCATTTCACAGAGTTACAACCTCTGCCTCAAGAAGCAGTTTGGTAACACTCTTTTCGTGGAATCTGCAAAGTGATATTTGGGAGCCTATTGGGGCCCATGGTGATAAAGGAAATATCCTCACATAATAACTAAAGAGAAGCTTTCTGAGAAACTGCATTGCCATGTCTGAATGCAACTCAGGCAGTTACACGTTTCTCTTCAGTGATCAGTTTGTTAGCACAGTTTTCTGGAAATCTGCAATTAGATACTTCATAGCGCAATGAACATTACACTGACAAAGGAAATATCCACAGATGAAAACTGGAAAGAAGCTTTCTTAGAAACTTCTTGGTGATGTGTGAATTCATCTCACAGAGTTACACTTATGTTTGGTGGAGCAGTCCATTAACACTGTCTTTGAGGAATCTGAGAAGGGCTTCTTTGGATCACATTGAGGCCTACGCTGATAAAGGAATTTTCATACGTTTAAAGCGTGTTGGAAGCTTTCTGAGAAACTTCTTTCTGATCTGTGAGTTCATCTCACAGAGTTACAACCTCTGCCTCAGGAAGAAGTTTGCTAACACTCTTCTCCTGGAATCTGCAAAGTGATATTTGGGAGCCCATAGGGGCACATGGTTATAAAGGAAATATCCTCACATAATAACTAAAGAGAAGCTTTCTGAGAAACTGCATTGCCATGTGTGAATGCAACTCACAGAGTTACACGTTTCTCTTCAGTGATCAGTTTGTTAGCACAGTTTTCTGGAGATCTGCAATTAGATACTTCATAGCGCAATGAACATTACAGTGACAATGGAAATATCCACAGATGAAAACTAGAAAGAAGCTTTCTTGAAACTTCTTGGTGATGTGTGAATTCATCTCACAGAGTTACACTTATGTTTCGTGGAGCAGTCCATTAACACTGTCTTTGGGGAAACTGAGAAGGGCTTCTTTGGATCACATTGAGGCCTACACTGATAAAGGAAATTTCATCCGTTCAAAACGTGAAAGAAGCTTTCTGAGAAACTTCTTTCTGATCTGTGAGTTCATCTCACAGAGTTACAACCTCTGCCTCAAGAAGCAGTTTGCTAACACTCTTCTCCTGGAATCTGCAAAGTGATATTTGGGAGCCCATAGGGGCACATGGTGATAAAGGAAATATCCTCACATAATAACTAAAGAGAAGCTTTCTGAGAAACTGCATTGCCATGTGTGAAGGCAACTCACAGAGTTACACGTTTCTCTTCAGTGATCTGCTTGTTAGCACAGTTTTCTGGAAATCTGCAATTAGATACTTCATGGCGCAATGAACATTACAGTGACAAAGGAAATATCCACAGATGAAAACTAGAAAGAAGCTTTCTAAAAACTTCTTGGTGATGTGTGAATTCATCTCACAGAGTTACACTTATGTTTTGCGGAGCAGTCCATTAACACTGTCTTTGAGGGATCTGAGAAGGGCTTCTTTGGATCACATTGAGGCCTACGCTGATAAAGGAAATTTCATCCGTTCAAAACGTGAAAGAAGCTTTCTGAGAAACTTCTTTCTGATCTGTGAGTTCATCTCACAGAGTTACAACCTCTGCCTCAAGAAGCAGTTTGCTAACCCTCTTTTCGTGGAATCTGCAAAGTGATATTTGGGAGCCTATTGGGGCCCATGGTGATAAAGGAATTATCCTCACATAATAACTAAAGAGAAGCTTTCTGAGAAACTGCATTGCCATGTGTGAATGCAACTCACAGAGTTACATGTTTCTCTTCAGTGATCAGTTTGTTAGCACAGCTTTATGGAAATCTGCAATTATATACTTCATGGCGCAATGAACATTACAGTGACAAAGGAAATATCCACAGAAGAAAACTAGAAAGAAGCTTTCTTAGAAACTTCTTGGTGATGTGCGAATTCATCTCACATAGTTACACTTATGTTTCGTGGAGCAGTCCATTAACACTGTCTTTGGGGAAACTGAGAAGGGCTTCTTTGGATCACATTGAGGCCTACGCTGATAAAGGAAATTTCATCCGTTCAAAACGTGAAAGAAGCTTTCTGAGAAACTTCTTTCTGATCTGTGAGTTCATCTCACAGAGTTACAACCTCTGCCTCAAGAAGAAGTTTGCTAACACTCTTTTCGGGGAATCTGCCAAGTGATATTTGGGAGCCTATTGGGGCCCATGGTGATAAAGGAAATATCCTCACATAATAACTAAAGAGAAGCTTTCTGAGAAACTGCATTGCCATGTGTGAATGCAACTCACAGAGTTACAGGTTTCTCTTCAGTGATCAGTTTGTTAGCACAGTTTTTTGGAAATCTGCAATTAGATACTTCATAGCGCAATGAACATTACAGTGACAAAGGAAATATCCACAGATGAAAACTAGAAAGAAGCTTTGTTAAAAACTTCTTGGAGATGTGTGAATTCGTCTCACAGAGTTACACTTATGTTTCGTGGAGCAGTCCATTAACACTGTCTTTGAGGAATCTGAGAAGGGCTTCTTTGGATCACATTGAGGCCTACGCTGATAAAGGAAATTTCATCCGTTCAAAACGTGTTAGAAGCTTTCTGAGAAACTTCTTTCTGATCTGCGAGTTCATCTCACAGAGTTACAACCTCTGCCTCAAGAAGAAGTTTGCTAACACTCTTCTCGTGGAATCTGCAAAGTGATATTTGGGAGCCCATAGGGGCACATGGTGATAAAGGAAATATCCTCACATAATAACTAAAGAGAAGCTTTCTGAGAAACTGCATTGCCATGTGTGAATGCAACTCACAGAGTTACACGTTTCTCTTCAGTGATCAGTTTGTTAGCACAGTTTTCTGGAAATCTGCAATTAGATACTTCATAGCTCAATGAACATTACAGTGACAAAGGAAATATCCACAGATGAAAACAAGAAAGAAGCTTTCTTAGAAACTTCTTGGTGATGTGTGAATTCATCTAACAGAGTTACACTTATGTTTCGTGGAGCAGTCCATTAACACTGTCTTTGAGGAATCTGAGAAGGGCTTCTTTGGATCACATTGAGGCCTACGCTGATAAAGGAAATTTCATCCGTTCAAAACGTGAAAGAAGCTTTCTGAGAAACTTCTTTCTGATCTGTGAGTTCATCTCACAGAGTTACAACCTCTGCCTCAAGAAGCAGTTTGCTAACACTCTTTTCGTGGAATCTGCAAAGTGATATTTGGGAGCCATATGGGGCCCATGGTGATAAAGGAAATATCCTCACATAATAACTAAAGAGAAGCTTTCTGAGAAACTGCATTGCCATGTGTGAATGCAACTCACAGAGTTACACGTTTCTCTTCAGTGATCAGTTTGTTAGCACAGTTTTCTGGAAATCTGCAATTAGATACTTCATAGCGCAATGAACATTACAGTGACAAAGGAAATATCCACAGATGAAAACTAGAAAGAAGCTTTCTTAGAAACTTCTTGGTGATGTGTGAATTCATCTCACAGAGTTACACTTATGTTTCGTGGAGCAGTCCATTAACACTGTCTTTGGGGAAACTGAGAAGGGCTTCTTTGGATCACATTGAGGCCTACGCTGATAAAGGAAATTTCATCCGTTCAAAACGTGAAAGAAGCTTTCTGAGAAACTTCTTTCTGATCTGTGAGTTCATCTCACAGAGTTACAACCTCTGCCTCAAGAAGCAGTTTGCTAACACTCTTTTCGTGGAATCTGCAAAGTGATATTTGGGAGCCTATTGGGGCCCATGGTGATAAAGGAAATATCCTCACATAATAACTAAAGAGAAGCTTTCTGAGAAACTGCATTGCCATGTGTGAATGCAACTCACAGAGTTACACGTTTCTCTTCAGTGATCAGTTTGTTAGCACAGTTTTCTGGAAATCTGCAATTAGATACTTCATAGCGCAATGAACATTACAGTGACAAAGGAAATATCCACAGATGAAAACTAGAAAGAAGCTTTCTTAGAAACTTCTTGGTGATGTGTGAATTCATCTCACAGAGTTACACTTATGTTTCGTGGAGCAGTCCATTAACACTGTCTTTGAGGAATCTGAGAAGGGCTTCTTTGGATCACATTGAGGCCTACGCTGATAAAGGAAATTTCATCCGTTCAAAACGTGTTAGAAGCTTTCTGAGAAACTTCTTTCTGATCTGTGAGTTCATCTCACAGAGTTACAACCTCTGCCTCAAGAAGAAGTTTGCTAACACTCTTCTCGTGGAATCTGCAAAGTGATATTTGGGAGCCCATAGGGGCACATGGTGATAAAGGAAATATCCTCACATAATAACTAAAGAGAAGCTTTCTGAGAAACTGCATTGCCATGTGTGAATGCAACTCACAGAGTTACACGTTTCTCTTCAGTGATCAGTTTGTTAGCACAGTTTTCTGGAGATCTGCAATTAGATACTTCATAGCGCAATGAACATTACAGTGACAAAGGAAATATCCACAGATGAAAACTAGAAAGAAGCTTTCTTAGAAACTTCTTGGTGATGTGTGAATTCATCTCACAGAGTTACACTTATGTTTCGTGGAGCAGTCCATTAACACTGTCTTTGGGGAAACTGAGAAGGGCTTCTTTGGATCACATTGATGCCTACGCTGATAAAGGAAATTTCATCCGTTCAAAACGTGAAAGAAGCTTTCTGAGAAACTTCTTTCTGATCTGTGAGTTCATCTCACAGAGTTACAACCTCTGCCTCAAGAAGCAGTTTGGTAACACTCTTTTCGTGGAATCTGCAAAGTGATATTTGGGAGCCTATTGGGGCCCATGGTGATAAAGGAAATATCCTCACATAATAACTAAAGAGAAGCTTTCTGAGAAACTGCATTGCCATGTGTGAATGCAACTCAGGCAGTTACACGTTTCTCTTCAGTGATCAGTTTGTTAGCACAGTTTTCTGGAAATCTGCAATTAGATACTTCATAGCGCAATGAACATTACAGTGACAAAGGAAATATCCACAGATGAAAACTAGAAAGAAGCTTTCTTAGAAACTTCTTGGTGATGTGTGAATTCATCTCACAGAGTTACACTTATGTTTCGTGGAGCAGTCCATTAACACTGTCTTTGGGGAAACTGAGAAGGGCTTCTTTGGATCACATTGAGGCCTACGCTGATAAAGGAAATTTCATCCGTTCAAAACGTGAAAGAAGCTTTCTGAGAAACTTCTTTCTGATCTGTGAGTTCATCTCACAGAGTTACAACCTCTGCCTCAAGAAGAAGTTTGCTAACACTCTTCTCGTGGAATCTGCAAAGTGATATTTGGGAGCCTATAGGGGCCCATGGTGATAAAGGAAATATCCTCACATAATAACTAAAGAGAAGCTTACTGAGAAACTGCATTGCCATGTGTGAATGCAACTCACAGAGTTACACGTTTCTCTTCAGTGATCAGTTTGTTAGCACAGTTTTCTGGAAATCTGCAATTAGATACTTCATAGCGCAATGAACATTACAGTGACAAAGGAAATATCCACAGATGAAAACTAGAAAGAAGCTTTCTTAGAAACTTCTTGGTGATGTGTGAATTCATCTCACAGAGTTACACTTATGTTTCGTGGAGCAGTCCATTAACACTGTCTTTGGGGAAACTGAGAAGGGCTTCTTTGGATCACATTGAGGCCTACGCTGATAAAGGAAATTTCATGCGTTCAAAACGTGAAAGAAGCTTTCTGAGAAACTTCTTTCTGATCTGTGAGTTCATCTCACAGAGTTACAACCTCTGCCTCAAGAAGCAGTTTGGTAACACTCTTTTCGTGGAATCTGCAAAGTGATATTTGGGAGCCTATTGGGGCCCATGGTGATAAAGGAATTTTCCTCACATAATAACTAAAGAGAAGCTTTCTGAGAAACTGCATTGCCATGTGTGAATGCAACTCACAGAGTTACACGTTTCTCTTCAGTGATCAGTTTGTTAGCACAGTTTTCTGGAAATCTGCAATTAGATACTTCATAGCGCAATGAACATTACAGTGACAAAGGAAATATCCACAGATGAAAACTAGAAAGAAGCTTTCTTAGAAACTTCTTGGTGATGTGTGAATTCATCTCACAGAGTTACACTTATGTTTGGTGGAGCAGTCCATTAACACTGTCTTTGAGGAATCTGAGAAGGGCTTCTTTGGATCACATTGAGGCCTACGCTGATAAAGGAATTTTCATCCGTTTAAAGCGTGTTAGAAGCTTTCTGAGAAACTTCTTTCTGATCTGTGAGTTCATCTCACAGAGTTACAACCTCTGCCTCAGGAAGAAGTTTGCTAACACTCTTCTCCTGTAATCTGCAAAGTGATATTTGGGAGCCCATAGGGGCACATGGTTATAAAGGAAATATCCTCACATAATAACTAAAGAGAAGCTTTCTGAGAAACTGCATTGCCATGTGTGAATGCAACTCACAGAGTTACACGTTTCTCTTCAGTGATCAGTTTGTTAGCACAGTTTTCTGGAAATCTGCAATTAGATACTTCATAGCGCAATGAACATTACAGTGACAAAGGAAATATCCACAGATGAAAACTAGAAAGAAGCTTTCTTAGAAACTTCTTGGTGATGTGTGAATTCATCTCACAGAGTTACACTTATGTTTCGTGGAGCAGTCCATTAACACTGTCTTTGGGGAAACTGAGAAGGGCTTCTTTGGATCACATTGAGGCCTACGCTGATAAAGGAAATTTCATCCGTTCAAAACGTGAAAGAAGCTTTCTGAGAAACTTCTTTCTGATCTGTGAGTTCATCTCACAGAGTTACAACCTCTGCCTCAAGAAGCAGTTTGCTAACACTCTTTTCGTGGAATCTGCAAAGTGATATTTGGGAGCCTATTGGGGCCCATGGTGATAAAGGAAATATCCTCACATAATAACTAAAGAGAAGCTTTCTGAGAAACTGCATTGCCATGTGTGAATGCAACTCACAGAGTTACACGTTTCTCTTCAGTGATCAGTTTGTTAGCACAGTTTTCTGGAAATCTGCAATTAGATACTTCATAGCGCAATGAACATTACAGTGACAAAGGAAATATCCACAGATGAAAACTAGAAAGAAGCTTTCTTAGAAACTTCTTGGTGATGTGTGAATTCATCTCACAGAGTTACACTTATGTTTCGTGGAGCAGTCCATTAACACTGTCTTTGGGGAAACTGAGAAGGGCTTCTTTGGATCACATTGAGGCCTACGCTGATAAAGGAAATTTCATCCGTTCAAAACGTGAAAGAAGCTTTCTGAGAAACTTCTTTCTGATCTGTGAGTTCATCTCACAGAGTTACAACCTCTGCCTCAAGAAGCAGTTTGCTAACACTCTTCTCGTGGAATCTGCAAAGTGATATTTGGGAGCCTATTGGGGCCCATGGTGATAAAGGAAATATCCTCACATAATAACTAAAGAGAAGCTTTCTGAGAAACTGCATTGCCATGTGTGAATGCAACTCACAGAGTTACACGTTTCTCTTCAGTGATCAGTTTGTTAGCACAGTTTTCTGGAGATCTGCAATTAGATACTTCATAGCGCAATGAACATTACAGTGACAAAGGAAATATCCACAGATGAAAACTGGAAAGAAGCTTTCTTAGAAACTTCTTGGTGATGTGTGAATTCATCTCACAGAGTTACACTTATGTTTCGTGGAGCAGTCCATTAACACTGTCTTTGGGGAATACTGAGAAGGGCTTCTTTGGATCACATTGAGGCCTACGCTGATAAAGGAAATTTCATCCGTTCAAAACGTGAAAGAAGCTTTCTGAGAAACTTCTTTCTGATCTGTGAGTTCATCTCACAGAGTTACAACCTCTGCCTCAAGAAGCAGTTTGCTAACACTCTTTTCGTGGAATCTGCAAAGTGATATTTGGGAGCCTATTGGGGCCCATGGTGATAAAGGAATATCCTCACATAATAACTAAAGAGAAGCTTTCTGAGAAACTGCATTGCCATGTGTGAATGCAACTCACAGAGTTACACGTTTCTCTTCAGTGATCAGTTTGTTAGCACAGTTTTCTGGAGATCTGCAATTAGATACTTCATAGCGCAATGAACATTACAGTGACAAAGGAAATATCCACAGATGAAAACTAGAAAGAAGCTTTCTTAGAAACTTCTTGGTGATGTGTGAATTCATCTCACAGAGTTACACTTATGTTTCGTGGAGCAGTCCATTAACACTGTCTTTGAGGAATCTGAGAAGGGCTTCTTTGGATCACATTGAGGCCTACGCTGATAAAGGAAATTTCATCCGTTCAAAACGTGAAAGAAGCTTTCTGAGAAACTTCTTTCTGATCTGTGAGTTCATCTCACAGAGTTACAACCTCTGCCTCAAGAAGCAGTTTGCTAACACTCTTTTCGTGGAATCTGCAAAGTGATATTTGGGAGCCTATAGGGGCCCATGGTGATAAAGGAAATATCCTCACATAATAACTAAAGAGAAGCTTTCTGAGAAACTGCATTGCCATGTGTGAATGCAACTCACAGAGTTACACGTTTCTCTTCAGTGATCAGTTTGTTAGCACAGTTTTCTGGAAATCTGCAATTAGATACTTCATAGCGCAATGAACATTACAGTGACAAAGGAAATATCCACAGATGAAAACTAGAAAGAAGCTTTCTTAGAAACTTCTTGGTGATGTGTGAATTCATCTCACAGAGTTACACTTATGTTTCGTGGAGCAGTCCATTAACACTGTCTTTGAGGAATCTGAGAAGGGCTTCTTTGGATCACATTGAGGCCTACGCTGATAAAGGAAATTTCATCCGTTCAAAACGTGATAGAAGCTTTCTGAGAAACTTCTTTCTGATCTGTGAGTTCATCTCACAGAGTTACAACCTCTGCCTCAAGAAGAAGTTTGCTAACACTCTTTTCGTGGAATCTGCAAAGTGATATTTGGGAGCCTATAGGGGCCCATGGTGATAAAGGAAATATCCTCACATAATAACTAAAGAGAAGCTTTCTGAGAAACTGCATTGCCATGTGTGAATGCAACTCACAGAGTTACACGTTTCTCTTCAGTGATCAGTTTGTTAGCACAGTTTTCTGGAGATCTGCAATTAGATACTTCATAGCGCAATGAACATTACAGTGACAAAGGAAATATCCACAGATGAAAACTAGAAAGAAGCTTTCTTAGAAACTTCTTGGTGATGTGTGAATTCATCTCACAGAGTTACACTTATGTTTCGTGGAGCAGTCCATTAACACTGTCTTTGGGGAAACTGAGAAGGGCTTCTTTGGATCACATTGAGGCCTACGCTGATAAAGGAAATTTCATCCGTTCAAAACGTGAAAGAAGCTTTCTGAGAAACTTCTTTCTAATCTGTGAGTTCATCTCACAGAGTTACAACCTCTGCCTCAAGAAGCAGTTTGCTAACACTCTTTCGTGGAATCTGCAAAGTGATATTTGGGAGCCTATTGGGGCCCATGGTGATAAAGGAAATATCCTCACATAATAACTAAAGAGAAGCTTTCTGAGAAACTGCATTGCCATGTGTGAATGCAACTCACAGAGTTACACGTTTCTCTTCAGTGATCAGTTTGTTAGCACAGTTTTCTGGAGATCTGCAATTAGATACTTCATAGCGCAATGAACATTACAGTGACAAAGGAAATATCCACAGATGAAAACTAGAAAGAAGCTTTCTTAGAAACTTCTTGGTGATGTGTGAATTCATCTCACAGAGTTACACTTATGTTTCGTGGAGCAGTCCATTAACACTGTCTTTGGGGAATACTGAGAAGGGCTTCTTTGGATCACATTGAGGCCTACGCTGATAAAGGAAATTTCATCCGTTCAAAACGTGAAAGAAGCTTTCTGAGAAACTTCTTTCTGATCTGTGAGTTCATCTCACAGAGTTACAACCTCTGCCTCAAGAAGCAGTTTGCTAACACTCTTTTCGTGGAATCTGCAAAGTGATATTTGGGAGCCTATAGGGGCCCATGGTGATAAAGGAAATATCCTCACATAATAACTAAAGAGAAGCTTTCTGAGAAACTGCATTGCCATGTGTGAATGCAACTCACAGAGTTACACGTTTCTCTTCAGTGATCAGTTTGTTAGCACAGTTTTCTGGAGATCTGCAATTAGATACTTCATAGCGCAATGAACATTACAGTGACAAAGGAAATATCCACAGATGAAAACTAGAAAGAAGCTTTCTTAGAAACTTCTTGGTGATGTGTGAATTCATCTCACAGAGTTACACTTATGTTTCGTGGAGCAGTCCATTAACACTGTCTTTGGGGAATACTGAGAAGGGCTTCTTTGGATCACATTGAGGCCTACGCTGATAAAGGAAATTTCATCCGTTCAAAACGTGAAAGAAGCTTTCTGAGAAACTTCTTTCTGATCTGTGAGTTCATCTCACAGAGTTACAACCTCTGCCTCAAGAAGCAGTTTGCTAACACTCTTTTCGTGGAATCTGCAAAGTGATATTTGGGAGCCTATAGGGGCCCATGGTGATAAAGGAAATATCCTCACATAATAACTAAAGAGAAGCTTTCTGAGAAACTGCATTGCCATGTGTGAATGCAACTCACAGAGTTACACGTTTCTCTTCAGTGATCAGTTTGTTAGCACAGTTTTCTGGAGATCTGCAATTAGATACTTCATAGCGCAATGAACATTACAGTGACAAAGGAAATATCCACAGATGAAAACTAGAAAGAAGCTTTCTTAGAAACTTCTTGGTGATGTGTGAATTCATCTCACAGAGTTACACTTATGTTTCGTGGAGCAGTCCATTAACACTGTCTTTGAGGAATCTGAGAAGGGCTTCTTTGGATCACATTGAGGCCTACGCTGATAAAGGAAATTTCATCCGTTCAAAACGTGAAAGAAGCTTTCTGAGAAACTTCTTTCTGATCTGTGAGTTCATCTCACAGAGTTACAACCTCTGCCTCAAGAAGCAGTTTGCTAACACTCTTTTCGTGGAATCTGCAAAGTGATATTTGGGAGCCTATTGGGGCCCATGGTGATAAAGGAAATATCCTCACATAATAACTAAAGAGAAGCTTTCTGAGAAACTGCATTGCCATGTGTGAATGCAACTCACAGAGTTACACGTTTCTCTTCAGTGATCAGTTTGTTAGCACAGTTTTCTGGAGATCTGCAATTAGATACTTCATAGCGCAATGAACATTACAGTGACAAAGGAAATATCCACAGATGAAAACTAGAAAGAAGCTTTCCTTAGAAACTTCTTGGTGATGTGTGAATTCATCTCACAGAGTTACACTTATGTTTCGTGGAGCAGTCCATTAACACTGTCTTTGGGGAAACTGAGAAGGGCTTCTTTGGATCACATTGAGGCCTACGCTGATAAAGGAAATTTCATCCGTTCAAAACGTGAAAGAAGCTTTCTGAGAAACTTCTTTCTGATCTGTGAGTTCATCTCACAGAGTTACAACCTCTGCCTCAAGAAGCAGTTTGCTAACACTCTTTTCGTGGAATCTGCAAAGTGATATTTGGGAGCCTATTGGGGCCCATGGTGATAAAGGAAATATCCTCATATAATAACTAAAGAGAAGCTTTCTGAGAAACTGCATTGCCATGTGTGAATGCAACTCACAGAGTTACACGTTTCTCTTCAGTGATCAGTTTGTTAGCACAGTTTTCTGGAAATCTGCAATTAGATACTTCATAGCGCAATGAACATTACAGTGACAAAGGAAATATCCACAGATGAAAACTGGAAAGAAGCTTTCTTAGAAACTTCTTGGTGATGTGTGAATTCATCTCACAGAGTTACACTTATGTTTCGTGGAGCAGTCCATTAACACTGTCTTTGAGGAATCTGAGAAGGGCTTCTTTGGATCACATTGAGGCCTACGCTGATAAAGGAAATTTCATCCGTTCAAAACGTGAAAGAAGCTTTCTGAGAAACTTCTTTCTGATCTGTGAGTTCATCTCACAGAGTTACAACCTCTGCCTCAAGAAGAAGTTTGCTAACACTCTTCTCGTGGAATCTGCAAAGTGATATTTGGGAGCCTATAGGGGCACATGGTGATAAAGGAAATATCCTCACATAATAACTAAAGAGAAGCTTTCTGAGAAACTGCATTGCCATGTGTGAATGCAACTCACAGAGTTACACGTTTCTCTTCAGTGATCAGTTTGTTAGCACAGTTTTCTGGAAATCTGCAATTAGATACTTCATAGCGCAATGAACATTACAGTGACAAAGGAAATATCCACATGATGAAAACTGGAAAGAAGCTTTCTTAGAAACTTCTTGGTGATGTGTGAATTCATCTCACAGAGTTACACTTATGTTTCGTGGAGCAGTCCATTAACACTGTCTTTGGGGAAACTGAGAAGGGCTTCTTTGGATCACATTGAGGCCTACGCTGATAAAGGAAATTTCATCCGTTCAAAACGTGAAAGAAGCTTTCTGAGAAACTTCTTTCTGATCTGTGAGTTCATCTCACAGAGTTACAACCTCTGCCTCAAGAAGCAGTTTGCTAACACTCTTTTCGTGGTAACTGCAATGTGATATTTGGGAGCCTATTGTGGCCCATGGTGATAAAGGAAATATCCTCACATAATAACTAAAGAGAAGCTTTCTGAGAAACTGCATTGCCATGTGTGAATGCAACTCACAGAGTTACACGTTTCTCTTCAGTGATCAGTTTGTTAGCACAGTTTTCTGGAGATCTGCAATTAGATACTTCATAGCGCAATGAACATTACAGTGACAAAGGAAATATCCACAGATGAAAACTAGAAAGAAGCTTTCTTAGAAACTTCTTGGTGATGTGTGAATTCATCTCACAGAGTTACACTTATGTTTCGTGGAGCAGTCCATTAACACTGTCTTTGGGTAAACTGAGAAGGGCTTCTTTGGATCACATTGAGGCCTACGCTGATAAAGGAAATTTCATCCGTTCAAAACGTGAAAGAAGCTTTCTGAGAAACTTCTTTCTGATCTGTGAGTTCATCTCACAGAGTTACAACCTCTGCCTCAAGAAGCAGTTTGCTAACACTCTTTTCGTGGAATCTGCAAAGTGATATTTGGGAGCCTATTGGGGCCCATGGTGATAAAGGAAATATCCTCACATAATAACTAAAGAGAAGCTTTCTGAGAAACTGCATTGCCATGTGTGAATGCAACTCACAGAGTTACACGTTTCTCTTCAGTGATCAGTTTGTTAGCACAGTTTTCTGGAGATCTGCAATTAGATACTTCATAGCGCAATGAACATTACAGTGACAAAGGAAATATCCACAGATGAAAACTGGAAAGAAGCTTTCTTAGAAACTTCTTGGTGATGTGTGAATTCATCTCACAGAGTTACACTTATGTTTCGTGGAGCAGTCCATTAACACTGTCTTTGGGGAATCTGAGAAGGGCTTCTTTGGATCACATTGAGGCCTACGCTGATAAAGGAAATTTCATCCGTTCAAAACGTGAAAGAAGCTTTCTGAGAAACTTCTTTCTGATCTGTGAGTTCATCTCACAGAGTTACAACTTCTGCCTCAAGAAGAAGTTTGCTAGCACTCTTCTCGTGGAATCTGCAAAGTGATATTTGGGAGCCTATAGGGGCCCATGGTGATAAAGGAAATATCCTCACATAATAACTAAAGAGAAGCTTTCTGAGAAACTGCATTGCCATGTGTGAATGCAACTCACAGAGTTACACGTTTCTCTTCAGTGATCAGTTTGTTAGCACAGTTTTCTGGAGATCTGCAATTAGATACTTCATAGCGCAGTGAACATTACAGTGACAAAGGAAATATCCACAGATGAAAACTAGAAAGAAGCTTTCTTAGAAACTTCTTGGTGATGTGTGAATTCATCTCACAGAGTTACACTTATGTTTCGTGGAGCAGTCCATTAACACTGTCTTTGGGGAAACTGAGAAGGGCTTCTTTGGATCACATTGAGGCCTACGCTGATAAAGGAAATTTCATCCGTTCAAAACGTGAAAGAAGCTTTCTGAGAAACTTCTTTCTGATCTGTGAGTTCATCTCATAGAGTTACAACCTGTGCCTCAAGAAGCAGTTTGCTAACACTCTTTTCGTGGAATCTGCAAAGTGATATTTGGGAGCCTATAGGGTCCCATGGTGATAAAGGAAATATCCTCACATAATAACTAAAGAGAAGGTTTCTGAGAAACTGCATTGCCATGTGTGAATGCAACTCACAGAGTTACACGTTTCTCTTCAGTGATCAGTTTGTTAGCACAGTTTTCTGGAGATCTGCAGTTATATAATTCATAGCGCAATGAACATGACAGTGACAAAGGAAATATCCACAAATGAAATATAGAAAGAAGCTTTCTTAGAAACTTCTTGGTGATGTGTGAATTC
Source organism: Rhinopithecus roxellana (assembly GCF_007565055.1). Taxonomy (NCBI): domain Eukaryota; kingdom Metazoa; phylum Chordata; class Mammalia; order Primates; family Cercopithecidae; genus Rhinopithecus; species Rhinopithecus roxellana. The sequence continues at coordinate 109,534,186 of NC_044558.1, forward strand.
ATCTCACAGAGTTACACTTATGTTTCGTGGAGCAGTCCCTTAACACTGTCTTTGGGGAATCTGAGAAGGGCTTCTTTGGATCAAATTGAGGCCTACGCTGATAAAGGAAATTTCATCCGTTCAAAACGTGAAAGAAGCTTTCTGAAAAACTTCTTTCTGATCTGTGAGTTCATCTCACAGAGTTACAACTTCTGCCTCAAGAAGAAGTTTGCTAACACTCTTCTCGTGGAATCTGCAAAGTGATATTTGGGAGCCTATATGGGCCCATGGTGATAAAGTAAATATCCTCACATAATAACTAAAGAGAAGCTTTCTGAGAAACTGCATTGCCATGTGTGAATGCAACTCACAGAGTTACACGTTTCTCTTCAGTGATCAGTTTGTTAGCACAGTTTTCTGGAGATCTGCAATTAGATACTTCATAGCACAATGAACATTACAGTGACAAAGGAAATATCCACAGATGAAAACTGGAAAGAAGCTTTCTTAGAAACTTCTTGATGATGTGTGAATTCATCTCACAGAGTTACACTTATTTTTCGTGGAGCAGTCCATTAACACTGTCTTTGAGGAATCTGAGAAGGGCTTCTATGGATCACATTGAGGCCTACGCTGATAAAAGAAATTTCATCCGTTCAAAATGTGAAAGAAGCTTTCTGAGAAACTTCTTTCTGATCTGTGAGTTCATCTCACAGAGTTACAACCTCTGCCTCAAGAAGAAGTTTGCTAACACTCTTCTCGTGGAATCTGCAAAGTGATATTTTGGAGCCCATAGGGGCCCATGGTGATAAAGGAAATATCCTCACATAATAACTAAAGAGAAGCTTTCTGAGAAACTGCATTGCCATGTGTGAATGCAACTCACAGAGATACACGTTTCTCTTCAGTGATCAGTTTGTTAGCACAGTTTTCTGGAGATCTGCAATTAGATACTTCATAGCGCAATGAACATTACAGTGACAAAGGAAATATCCACAGATGAAAACTAGAAAGAAGCTTCCTTAGAAACTTCTTGGTGATGTGTGAATTCATCTCACAGAGTTACACTTATGTTTCGTGGAGCAGTCCATTAACACTGTCTTTGGGGAAACTGAGAAGGGCTTCTTTGGATCACATTGAGGCCTACGCTGATAAAGGAAATTTCATCCGTTCAAAACGTGAAAGAAGCTTTCTGAGAAACTTCTTTCTGATCTGTGAGTTCATCTCACAGAGTTACAACCTCTGCCTCAAGAAGCAGTTTACTAACACTCTTTTCGTGGAATCTGCAAAGTGATATTTGGGAGCCTATTGGGGCCCATGGTGATAAGGGAAATATCCTCACATAATAACTAAAGAGAAGCTTTCTGAGAAACTGCATTGCCATGTGTGAATGCAACTCACAGAGTTACACGTTTCTCTTCAGTGATCAGTTTGTTAGCACAGTTTTCTGGAAATCTGCAATTAGATACTTCATAGCGCAATGAACATTACAGTGACAAAGGAAATATCAACAGATGAAAACTAGAAAGAAGCTTTCTTAGAAACTTCTTGGTGATGTGTGAATTCATCTCACAGAGTTACACTTATGTTTCGTGGAGCAGTCCATTAACACTGTCTTTGAGGAATCTGAGAAGGGCTTCTTTGGATCACATTGAGGCCTACGCTAATAAAGGAAATTTCATCTGTTCAAAACGTGAAAGAAGCTTTCTGAGAAACTTCTTTCTGATCTGTGAGTTCATCTCACAGAGTTACAACCTCTGCCTCAAGAAGCAGATTGCTAACACTCTTTTCGTGGATCTGCAAAGTGATATTTGGGAGTCTATTGCAGCCCATGGTGATAAAGCAAATATCCTCACATAATAACAAAAGAGAAGCTTTCTGAGAAACTGCATTGCCATGTGTGAATGCAACTCAAAGTGTTATACGTTTCTCTTCAGTTATCAGTTTGTTAGCACAGTTTTCTGGAAATCTGCAATTAGATACTTCACAGCGCAATGAACATTACAGTCACAAAGGAAATATCCACAGATGAAAACTAGAAAGAAGCTTTCGTAGAAACTTCTTGGTGATGTGTGAATTCATCTCACAGAGTTACACTTATGTTTCGTGGAGCAGTCCATTAACACTGTCTTTGAGGAAACTGAGAAGGGCTTCTTTGGATCACATTGAGGCCTACGCTGATAAAGGTAATTTCATCCCTTCAAAAGTAGAAAGAAGCTTTCTGAGAAACTTCTTTCTGATCTGTGAGTTCATCTCACAGAGTTACAACCTCTGCCTCAAGAAACAGTTTGCTAACACTCTTTTCGTGGAATCTGCAAAGTGATATTTGGGAGCCTATTTTTGCCCATGGTGATAAAGGAAATATCCTCATATAATAACTAAAGAGAAGCTTTCTGAGAAACTGCATTGCCATGTGTGAATGCAACTCACAGAGTTACACGTTTCTCTTCAGTGATCAGTTTGTTAGCACAGTTTTCTGGAAATCTGCAATTAGATACTTCATATCGCAACGAACATTACAGTGACAAAGGAAATATCCACAGATGAAAACTGGAAAGAAGCTTTCTTAGAAACTTCTTTGTGATGTGTGAATTCATCTCACAGATTTACACTTATGTTTCGTGGAGCAGTCCATGAACACTGTTTTTGAGGAATCTGAGAAGGGCTTCTTTGGATCTCATTGAGGCCTACGCTGACAAAGGAAATTTCATCCGTTCAAAACGTGAAAGAAGCTTTCTGAGAAACTTCTTTCTGATCTGTGAGTTCATCTCACAGAGTTACAACCTCTGCCTCAAGAAGAAGTTTGCTAAAACTCTTCTCGTGGAATCTGCAAAGTGATATTTGGGCGCCTGTAGGGGCACATGGTGATAAAGGGAATATCCTCACATAATAACTAAGAGAAGCTTTCTGAGAAACTGCATTGCCATGTGTGAATGCAACTCACAGAGTTACACGTTTCTCTTCAGTGATTAGTTTGTTAGCACAGTTTTCTGGAAATCTGCAATTAGATACTTCATAGCGCAACGAGCATTACAGTGACAAAGGAAATATCCACTGATGAAAACTGGAAAGAAGCTTTTTTACAAACTTCTTGTTGATGTGTGAATTCATCTCACAGAGTTACACTTATGTTTCATGGAGCAGTCCATTAACACTGTCTTTGAGGAATCTGAGAAGGGCTTCTTTGGATCACATTGAGGCCTACGCTAAAAAAGGAAATTTCATCCTTTCAAAACGTGAAAGAAGCTTTCTGAGAAACTTCTTTCTGATCTGTGACGTTCATCTCACAGAGTTACAACCTCTGGCTCAAGAAGAAGTTTGCTAACACTCTTCTCGTGGAATCTGCAAAGTGATATTTGGGTGCGTGTAGGGGCCCATGGTGATAAAGGAAATATCCTCACATAATAACTAAAAAGAAGCTTTCGGAGAAACTGCATTGCCATGTGTGAATGCAACTCACAGAGTTACACGTTTCTCTTCAGTGGTCAGTTTATTAGCACAGTTTTCTGGAGATCTGCAATTAGATACTTCATAGCGCAATGAACATTACAGTGACAAAGGAAATATAAACAGATGAAAACTAGAAAGAAGCTTTCCTAGAAACTTCTTGGTGATGTGTGAATTCATCTCACAGAGTTACACTTATGTTTCGTGGAGCCGTCCATTAACACTTTCTTTGGGGAAACAGAGAAGGGCTTCTTTGGATCACATTGAGGCCTACGCTGATAAAGGAAATTTCATCCGTTCAAAACGTGAAAGAAGCTTTCTGAGAAACTTCTTTCTAATCTGTGAGTTCATCTCACAGATTTACAACCTCTGTCTCAAGAAGCAGTTTGCTAACACTCTTTTCGTGGAAACTGCAATGTGATATTTGGGAGACTATTGTGGCCCATGGTGATCAAGTAAATATCCTCACATAATAACTAAAGAGAAGCTTTCTGAGACACTGCGTTGCCATGTGTGAATGCAACTCACAGAGTTACACGTTTCTCTTCAGTGATCAGTTTGTTAGCACAGTTTTCTGGAGATCTGCAATTAGATACTTCATAGCGCAAGGAACATTACAGTGACAAAGGAAATATCCACAGATGAAAACTAGAAAGAAGCTTTCTTAGAAACTTTTCGGTGATGTGTGAATTCAACTCACAGAGTTACACTTATGTTTCGTGGAGCAGTCCATTAACACTGTCTTTGGGGAAACTGAGAAGGGCTTCTTTGGATCACATTGAGGCCTACGCTGATCAAGGTAATTTCATCCCTTCAAAACGTGAAAGAAGCTTTCTGAGAAACTTCTTTCTGATCTGTGAGTTCATCTCACAGAGTTACAACCTCTGCCTCAAGAAACAGTTTGCTAACACTCTTTTCGTGGAATCTGCAAAGTGATATTTGGGAGCCTATTTTTGCCCATGGTGATAAAGGAAATATCCTCATATAATAACTAAAGAGAAGCTTTCTGAGAAACTGCATTGCCATGTGTGAATGCAACTCACAGAGTTACACGTTTCTCTTCAGTGATCAGTTTGTTAGCACAGTTTTCTGGAAATCTGCAATTAGATACTTCATAGCGCAACGAACATTACAGTGAAAAAGGAAATATCCACAGATGAAAACTGGAAAGAAGCTTTCTTACAAACTTCTTGGTGATGTGTGAATTCATCTCACAGATTTACACTTATGTTTCGTGGAGCAGTCCATTAACACTGTTTTTGAGGAATCTGAGAAGGGCTTCTTTGGATCACATTGAGGCCTACGCTGACAAAGGAAATTTCATCCGTTCAAAACGTGAAAGAAGCTTTCTGAGAAACTTCTTTCTGATCTGTGAGTTCATCTCACAGAGTTACAACCTCTGCCTCAAGAAGAAGTTTGCTAAAACTCTTCTCGTGGAATCTGCAAAGTGATATTTGGGCGCCTGTAGGGGCACATGGTGATAAAGGAAATATCCACACATAATAACTAAAGAGAAGCTTTCTGAGAAACTGCATTGCCATGTGTGAATGCAACTCACAGAGTTACACGTTTCTCTTCAGTGATCAGTTTGTTAGCACAGTTTTCTGGAAATCTGCAATTAGATACTTCATAGCGCAACGAACATTACAGTGACAAAGGAAATATCCACTGATGAAAACTGGAAAGAAACTTTCTTAGAAACTTCTTGGTGATGTGTGAATTCATCTCACAGAGTTACACTTATGTTTCGTGGAGCCGTCCATTAACACTGTCTTTGGGGAAACTGAGAAGGGCTTCTTTGGATCACATTGAGGCCTACGTTGATAAAGGAAATTTCATCCGTTCAAAACGTAAAAGAAGCTTTCTGAGAAACTTCTTTCTGATCTGTGAGTTCATCTCATAGAGTTACAACCTCTGCCTCAAGAAGCAGTTTGCTAACACTCTTTTCGTGGAATCTGCAAAGTGATATTTGGGAGCCTATAGGGGCCCATGGTGATAAAGGAAATATCCTCACATAATAACTAAAGAGAAGCTTTACTGAGAAACTGCATTGCCATGTGTGAATGCAACTCACAGAGTTACACGTTTCTCTTCAGTGATCAGTTTGTTAGCACAGTTTTCTGGAAATCTGCAATTAGATACTTCATAGCGCAATGATCATTACAGTGACAAAGGAAATATCCACAGATGAAAACTAGAAAGAAGCTTTCTTAGAAACTTCTTGGTGATGTGTGAATTCATCTCACAGAGTTACACTTATGTTTCGTGGAGCAGTCCATTAACACTGTCTTTGGGGAAACTGAGAAGGGCTTCTTTGGATCACATTGAGGCCTACGCTGATAAAGGAAATTTCATCCGTTCAAAACGTGAAAGAAGCTTTCTGAGAAACTTCTTTCTGATCTGTGAGTTCATCTCACAGAGTTACAACCTCTGCCTCAAGAAGCAGTTTGCTAACACTCTTTTCGTGGAATCTGCAAAGTGATATTTGGGAGCCTATTAGGGGCCCATGGTGATAAAGGAAATATCCTCACATAATAACTAAAGAGAAGCTTTCTGAGAAACTGCATTGCCATGTGTGAATGCAACTCACAGAGTTACACGTTTCTCTTCAGTGATCAGTTTGTTAGCACAGTTTTCTGGAGATCTGCAATTAGATACTTCATAGCGCAATGAACATTACAGTGACAAAGGAAATATCCACAGATGAAAACTAGAAAGAAGCTTTCTTAGAAACTTCTTGGTGATGTGTGAATTCATCTCACAGAGTTACACTTATGTTTCGTGGAGCAGTCCATTAACACTGTCTTTGGGGAATCTGAGAAGGGCTTCTTTGGATCACATTGAGGCCTACGCTGATAAAGGAAATTTCATCCGTTCAAAACGTGAAAGAAGCTTTCTGAGAAACTTCTTTCTGATCTGTGAGTTCATCTCACAGAGTTACAACCTCTGCCTCAAGAAGCAGTTTGCTAACACTCTTTTCGTGGAATCTGCAAAGTGATATTTGGGAGCCTATTAGGGGCCCATGGTGATAAAGGAAATATCCTCACATAATAACTAAAGAGAAGCTTTCTGAGAAACTGCATTGCCATGTGTGAATGCAACTCACAGAGTTACACGTTTCTCTTCAGTGATCAGTTTGTTAGCACAGTTTTCTGGAATCTGCAATTAGATACTTCATAGCGCAATGAACATTACAGTGACAAAGGAAATATCCACAGATGAAAACTGGAAAGAAGCTTTCTTAGAAACTTCTTGGTGATGTGTGAATTCATCTCACAGAGTTACACTTATGTTTCGTGGAGCAGTCCATTAACACTGTCTTTGGGGAAACTGAGAAGGGCTTCTTTGGATCACATTGAGGCCTACGCTGATAAAGGAAATTTCATCCGTTCAAAACGTGAAAGAAGCTTTCTGAGAAACTTCTTTCTGATCTGTGAGTTCATCTCACAGATTTACAACCTCTGCCTCAAGAAGCAGTTTCCTAACACTCTTTTCGTGGAATCTGCAAAGTGATATTTGGGAGCCTCTAATGGGCCCATGGTGATAAAGGAAATATCCTCACATAATAACTAAAGAGAAGCTTTCTGAGAAACTGCATTGCCATGTGTGAATGCAACTCACAGAGTTACACGTTTCTCTTCAGTGATCAGTTTGTTAGCACAGTTTTCTGGAAATCTGCAATTAGATACTTCATAGCGCAATGAACATTACAGTGACAAAGGAAATATCCACAGATGAAAACTGGAAAGAAGCTTTCTTAGAAACTTCTTGGTGATGTGTGAATTCATCTCACAGAGTTACATTAATGTTTCGTGGAACAGTCCATTAACACTGTCTTTGAGGAATCTGAGAAGGGCTTCTTTGGATCACATTGAGGCCTACGCTGATAAAGGAAATTTCATCCGTTCAAAACGTGAAAGAAGCTTTCTGAGAAACTTCTTTCTGATCTGTGATTTCATCTCACAGAGTTACAACCTCTGCCTCAAGAAGAAGTTTGCTAACACTCTTTTCGATGGAATCTGCAAAGTGATATTTGGGAGCCTATAGGGGCCCATGGTGATAAAGGAAATATCCTCACATAATAACTAAAGAGAAGCTTTCTGAGAAACTGCATTGCCATGTGTGAATGCAACTCACAGAGTTACACGTTTCTCTTCAGTGATCAGTTTGTTAGCACAGTTTTCTGGAGATCTGCAATTAGATACTTCATAGCGCAATGAACATTACAGTGACAAAGGAAATATCCACAGATGAAAACTAGAAAGAAGCTTTCTTAGAAACTTCTTGGTGATGTGTGAATTCATCTCACAGAGTTACACTTATGTTTCGAGGAGCAGTCCATTAACACTGTCTTTGGGGAAACTGAGAAGGGCTTCTTTGGATCACATTGAGGCCTACGCTGATAAAGGAAATTTCATCCGTTCAAAACGTGAAAGAAGCTTTCTGAGAAACTTCTTTCTGATCTGTGAGTTCATCTCACAGAGTTACAACCTCTGCCTCAAGAAGCAGTTTGCTAACACTCTTTTCGTGGAATCTGCAAAGTGATATTTGGGAGCCTATTGGGGCCCATGGTGATAAAGGAAATATCCTCACATAATAACTAAAGAGAAGCTTTCTGAGAAACTGCATTGCCATGTGTGAATGCAACTCATAGAGATACACGTTTCTCTTCAGTGATCAGTTTGTTAGCACAGTTTTCTGGAGATCTGCAATTAGATACTTCATAGCGCAATGAACATTACAGAGACAAAGGAAATATCCACAGATGAAAACTAGAAAGAAGCTTTCTTAGAAACTTCTTGGTGATGTGTGAATTCATCTCACAGAGTTACACTTATGTTTCGTGGAGCAGTCCATTAACACTGTCTTTGGGGAATCTGAGAAGGGCTTCTTTGGATCACATTGAGGCCTACGCTGATAAAGGAAATTTCATCCGTTCAAAACGTGAAAGAAGCTTTCTGAGAAACTTCTTTCTGATCTGTGAGTTCATCTCACAGAGTTACAACCTCTGCCTCAAGAAGCAGTTTGCTAACACTCTTTTCGTGGAATCTGCAAAGTGATATTTGGGAGCCTATTGGGGCCCATGGTGATAAAGGAAATATCCACACATAATAACTAAAGAGAAGCTTTCTGAGAAACTGCATTGCCATGTGTGAATGCAACTCACAGAGTTACACGTTTCTCTTCAGTGATCAGTTTGTTAGCACAGTTTTCTGGAAATCTGCAATTAGATACCTCATAGCGCAATGATCATTACAGTGACAAAGGAAATATCCACAGATGAAAACTAGAAAGAAGCTTTCTTAGAAACTTCTTGGTGATGTGTGAATTCATCTCACAGAGTTACACTTATGTTTCGTGGAGCAGTCCATTAACAGTGTCTTTGGGGAAACTGAGAAGGGCTTCTTTCGATCACATTGAGGCCTACACTGATAAAGGAAATTTCATCCGTTCAAAACGTAAAAGAACCTTTCTGAGAAACTTTTTTCTGATCTGTCAGTTCATCTCATAGAGTTACAACCTCTGCCTCAAGAAGCAGTTTGCTAACACTCTTCTCGTGGAATCTGCAAAGTGATATTTGGGAGCCTATAGGGGCCCATGGTGATAAAGGAAATATCCTCACATAATAACTAAAGAGAAGCTTTGTGAGAAACTGCATTGCCATGTGTGAATGCAACTCACAGAGTTACACATTTCTCTTCAGTGATCAGTTTGTTAGCACAGTTTTCTGGAGATCTGCAATTAGATACTTCATAGCGCAATGAACATTACAGTGACAAAGGAAATATCCACAGATGACAACTGGAAAGAAGCTTTCTTAGAAACTTCTTGGTGATGTGTGAATTCATCTCACACAGTTACACTTATGTTTCGTGGAGCAGTCCATTAACACTGTCTTTGGGGAATCTGAGAAGGGCTTCTTTGGATCACATTGAGGCCTACGCTGATAAAGGAAATTTCATCCGTTCAAAACGTGAAAGAAGCTTTCTGAGAAACTTCTTTCTGATCTGTGAGTTCATCTCTCAGATTTACAACCTCTGCCTCAAGAAGCAGTTTGCTAACTCTCTTTTCGTGGAATCTGCAAAGTGATATTTCGGAGGCAATTGGGAGCCATGGTGATAAAGGAAATATCCTCACATAATAACTAAAGAAAAGCTTTCTGAGAAACTGCATTGCCATGTGTGAATGCAACTCACAGAGTTACACGTTTCTCTTCAGTGATCAGTTTGTTAGCACAGTTTTCTGGAGATCTGCAATTAGATACTTCATAGCGCAATGAACATTACAGTGACAAAGGAAATATCCACAGATGAAAACTAGAAAGAAGCTTTCTTAGAAACTTCTTGGTGATGTGTGAATTCATCTCACAGAGTTACACTTATGTTTCGTGGAGCAGTCCATTAACACTGTCTTTGGGGAATCTGAGAAGGGCTTCTTTGGATCACATTGAGGCCTACGCTGATAAAGGAAATTTCATCCGTTCAAAACGTGAAAGAAGCTTTCTGAGAAACTTCTTTCTGATCTGTGAGTTCATCTCATCAGAGTTACAACCTCTGCCTCAAGAAGCAGTTTGCTAACACTCTTTTCGTGGAATCTGCAAAGTGATATTTGGGAGCCTAATTGGGGCCCATGGTGATAAAGGAAATATCCTCACATAATAACTAAAGAGAAGCTTTCTGAGAAACTGCATTGCCATGTGTGAATGCAACTCACAGAGTTACACGTTTCTCTTCAGTGATCAGTTTGTTAGCACAGTTTTCTGGAGATCTGCAATTAGATACTTCATAGCGCAATGAACATTACAGTGACAAAGGAAATATCCACAGATGAAAACTAGAAAGAAGCTTTCTTAGAAACTTCTTGGTGATGTGTGAATTCATCTCACAGAGTTACACTTATGTTTCGTGGAGCAGTCCATTAACACTGTCTTTGGGGAAACTGAGAAGGGCTTCTTTGGATCACATTGAGGCCTACGCTGATAAAGGAAATTTCATCCGTTCAAAACGTGAAAGAAGCTTTCTGAGAAACTTCTTTCTGATCTGTGAGTTCATCTCACAGAGTTACAACCTCTGCCTCAAGAAGCAGTTTGCTAACACTCTTTTCGTGGAATCTGCAAAGTGATATTTGGGAGCCTATTGGGGCCCATGGTGATAAAGGAAATATCCTCACATAATAACTAAAGAGAAGCTTTCTGAGAAACTGCATTGCCATGTGTGAATGCAACTCACAGAGTTACACGTTTCTCTTCAGTGATCAGTTTGTTAGCACAGTTTTCTGGAGATCTGCAATTAGATACTTCATAGCGCAATGAACATTACAGTGACAAAGGAAATATCCACAGATGAAAACTAGAAAGAAGCTTTCTTAGAAACTTCTTGGTGATGTGTGAATTCATCTCACAGAGTTACACTTATGTTTCGTGGAGCAGTCCATTAACACTGTCTTTGGGGAATCTGAGAAGGGCTTCTTTGGATCACATTGAGGCCTACGCTGATAAAGGAAATTTCATCCGTTCAAAACGTGAAAGAAGCTTTCTGAGAAACTTCTTTCTGATCTGTGAGTTCATCTCACAGAGTTACAACCTCTGCCTCAAGAAGCAGTTTGCTAACACTCTTTTCGTGGAATCTGCAAAGTGATATTTGGGAGCCTATTGGGGCCCATGGTGATAAAGGAAATATCCTCACATAATAACTAAAGAGAAGCTTTCTGAGAAACTGCATTGCCATGTGTGAATGCAACTCACAGAGTTACACGTTTCTCTTCAGTGATCAGTTTGTTAGCACAGTTTTCTGGAGATCTGCAATTAGATACTTCATAGCGCAATGAACATTACAGTGACAAAGGAAATATCCACAGATGAAAACTGGAAAGAAGCTTTCTTAGAAACTTCTTGGTGATGTGTGAATTCATCTCACAGAGTTACACTTATGTTTCGTGGAGCAGTCCATTAACACTGTCTTTGAGGAATCTGAGAAGGGCTTCTTTGGATCACATTGAGGCCTACGCTGATAAAGGAAATTTCATCCGTTCAAAACGTGAAAGAAGCTTTCTGAGAAACTTCTTTCTGATCTGTGAGTTCATCTCACAGAGTTACAACCTCTGCCTCAAGAAGCAGTTTGCTAACACTCTTTTCGTGGAATCTGCAAAGTGATATTTGGAGCCTATAGGGGCCCATGGTGATAAAGGAAATATCCTCACATAATAACTAAAGAGAAGCTTTCTGAGAAACTGCATTGCCATGTGTGAATGCATCTCACAGAGTTACACGTTTCTCTTCAGTGATCAGTTTGTTAGCACAGTTTTCTGGAGATCTGCAATTAGATACTTCATAGCGCAATGAACATTACAGTGACAAAGGAAATATCCACAGATGAAAACTAGAAAGAAGCTTTCTTAGAAACTTCTTGGTGATGTGTGAATTCATCTCACAGACTTACACTTATGTTTCGTGGAGCAGTCCATTAACACTGTCTTTGGGGAAACTGAGAAGGGCTTCTTTGGATCACATTGAGGCCTACGCTGATAAAGGAAATTTCATCCGTTCAAAACGTGAAAGAAGCTTTCTGAGAAACTTCTTTCTGATCTGTGAGTTCATCTCATAGAGTTACAACCTCTGCCTCAAGAAGCAGTTTGCTAACACTCTTTTCGTGGAATCTGCAAAGTGATATTTGGGAGCCTATAGGGGCCCATGGTGATAAAGGAAATATCCTCACATAATAACTAAAGAGAAGCTTACTGAGAAACTGCATTGCCATGTGTGAATGCAACTCACAGAGTTACACGTTTCTCTTCAGTGATCAGTTTGTTAGCACAGTTTTCTGGAGATCTGCAATTAGATACTTCATAGCGCAATGAACATTACAGTGACAAAGGAAATATCCACAGATGAAAACTGGAAAGAAGCTTTCTTAGAAACTTCTTGGTGATGTGTGAATTCATCTCACAGAGTTACACTTATGTTTCGTGGAGCAGTCCATTAACACTGTCTTTGGGGAAACTGAGAAGGGCTTCTTTGGATCACATTGAGGCCTACGCTGATAAAGGAAATTTCATCCGTTCAAAACGTAAAAGAAGCTTTCTGAGAAACTTCTTTCTGATCTGTGAGTTCATCTCATAGAGTTACAACCTCTGCCTCAAGAAGCAGTTTGCTAACACTCTTTTCTTGGAATCTGCAAAGTGATATTTGGGAGCCTATAGGGGCCCATGGTGATAAAGGAAATATCCTCACATAATAACTAAAGAGAAGCTTACTGAGAAACTGCATTGCCATGTGTGAATGCAACTCACAGAGTTACACGTTTCTCTTCAGTGATCAGTTTGTTAGCACAGTTTTCTGGAGATCTGCAATTAGATACTTCATAGCGCAATGAACATTACAGTGACAAAGGAAATATCCACAGATGACAACTGGAAAGAAGCTTTCTTAGAAACTTCTTGGTGATGTGTGAATTCATCTCACACAGTTACACTTATGTTTCGTGGAGCAGTCCATTAACACTGTCTTTGGGGAATCTGAGAAGGGCTTCTTTGGATCACATTGAGGCCTACGCTGATAAAGGAAATTTCATCCGTTCAAAACGTGAAAGAAGCTTTCTGAGAAACTTCTTTCTGATCTGTGAGTTCATCTCTCAGAGTTACAACCTCTGCCTCAAGAAGCAGTTTGCTAACACTCTTTTCGTGGAATCTGCAAAGTGATATTTCGGAGCAAATTGGGAGCCATGGTGATAAAGGAAATATCCTCACATAATAACTAAAGAGAAGCTTTCTGAGAAACTGCATTGCCATGTGTGAATGCAACTCACAGAGTTACACGTTTCTCTTCAGTGATCAGTTTGTTAGCACAGTTTTCTGGAGATCTGCAATTAGATACTTCATAGCGCAATGAACATTACAGTGACAAAGGAAATATCCACAGATGAAAACTGGAAAGAAGCTTTCTTAGAAACTTCTTGGTGATGTGTGAATTCATCTCACAGAGTTACACTTATGTTTCGTGGAGCAGTCCATTAACACTGTCTTTGGGGAAAGCTGAGAAGGGCTTCTTTGGATCACATTGAGGCCTACGCTGATAAAGGAAATTTCATCCGTTCAAAACGTGAAAGAAGCTTTCTGAGAAACTTTTTCTGATCTGTGAGTTCATCTCATAGAGTTACAACCTCTGCCTCAAGAAGCAGTTTGCTAACACTCTTTTCGTGGAATCTGCAAAGTGATATTTGGGAGCCTATAGGGGCCCATGGTGATAAAGGAAATATCCTCACATAATAACTAAAGAGAAGCTTACTGAGAAAGCTGCATTGCCATGTGTGAATGCAACTCACAGAGTTACACGTTTCTCTTCAGTGATCAGTTTGTTAGCAACAGTTTTCTGGAATCTGCAATTAGATACTTCATAGCGCAATGAACATTACAGTGACAAAGGAAATATCCACAGATGAAAACTGGAAAGAAGCTTTCTTAGAAACTTCTTGGTGATGTGTGAATTCATCTCACAGAGTTACACTTATGTTTCGTGGAGCAGTCCATTAACACTGACTTTGAGGAATCTGAGAAGGGCTTCTATGGATCACATTGAGGCCTACGCTGATCAAGGAAATTTCATCCGTTCAAAACGTGAAAGAAGCTTTCTGAGAAACTTCTTTCTGATCTGTGAGTTCATCTCACAGAGTTACAACCTCTGCCTCAAGAAGAAGTTTGCTAACACTCTTCTCGTGGAATCTGCAAAGTGATATTTTGGAGCCCATAGGGGCCCATGGTGATAAAGGAAATATCCTCACATAATAACTAAAGAGAAGCTTTCTGAGAAACTGCATTGCCATGTGTGAATGCATCTCACAGAGATACACGTTTCTCTTCAGTGATCAGTTTGTTAGCACAGTTTTCTGGAGATCTGCAATTAGATACTTCATAGCGCAATGAACATTAGAGTGACAAAGGAAATATCCACAGATGAAAACTAGAAAGAAGCTTTCTTAGAAACTTCTTGGTGATGTGTGAATTCATCTCACAGACTTACACTTATGTTTCGTGGAGCAGTCCATTAACACTGCCTTTGGGGAAACTGAGAAGGGCTTCTTTGGATCACATTGAGGCCTACGCTGATAAAGGAAATTTCATCCGTTCAAAACGTGAAAGAAGCTTTCTGAGAAACTTCTTCCTGATCTGTGAGTTCATCTCATAGAGTTACAACCTCTGCCTCAAGAAGCAGTTTGCTAACACTCTTTTCGTGGAATCTGCAAAGTGATATTTGGGAGCCTATAGGGCCCATGGTGATAAAGGAAATATCCTCACATAATAACTAAAGAGAAGCTTACTGAGAAACTGCATTGCCATGTGTGAATGCAACTCACAGAGTTACACGTTTCTCTTCAGTGATAAGTTTGTTAGCACAGTTTTCTGGAATTCTGCAATTAGATACTTCATAGCGCAATGAACATTACAGTGACAAAGGAAATATCCACAGATGAAAACTGGAAAGAAGCTTTCTTAGAAACTTCTTGGTGATGTGTGAATTCATCTCACAGAGTTACACTTATGTTTCGTGGAGCAGTCCATTAACACTGTCTTTGGGGAAACTGAGAAGGGCTTCTTTGGATCACATTGAGGCCTACGCTGATAAAGGAAATTTCATCCGTTCAAAACGTAAAAGAAGCTTTCTGAGAAACTTCTTTCTGATCTGTGAGTTCATCTCATAGAGTTACAACCTCTGCCTCAAGAAGCAGTTTGCTAACACTCTTTTCTTGGAATCTGCAAAGTGATATTTGGGAGCCTATAGGGGCCCATGGTGATAAAGGAAATATCCTCACATAATAACTAAAGAGAAGCTTACTGAGAAACTGCATTGCCATGTGTGAATGCAACTCACAGAGTTACACGTTTCTCTTCAGTGATCAGTTTGTTAGCACAGTTTTCTGGAGATCTGCAATTAGATACTTCATAGCGCAATGAACATTACAGTGACAAAGGAAATATCCACAGATGACAACTGGAAAGAAGCTTTCTTAGAAACTTCTTGGTGATGTGTGAATTCATCTCACACAGTTACACTTATGTTTCGTGGAGCAGTCCATTAACACTGTCTTTGGGGAATCTGAGAAGGGCTTCTTTGGATCACATTGAGGCCTACGCTGATAAAGGAAATTTCATCCGTTCAAAACGTGAAAGAAGCTTTCTGAGAAACTTCTTTCTGATCTGTGAGTTCATCTCTCAGAGTTACAACCTCTGCCTCAAGAAGCAGTTTGCTAACACTCTTTTCGTGGAATCTGCAAAGTGATATTTCGGAGCAAATTGGGAGCCATGGTGATAAAGGAAATATCCTCACATAATAACTAAAGAGAAGCTTTCTGAGAAACTGCATTGCCATGTGTGAATGCAACTCACAGAGTTACACGTTTCTCTTCAGTGATCAGTTTGTTAGCACAGTTTTCTGGAGATCTGCAATTAGATACTTCATAGCGCAATGAACATTCCAGTGACAAAGGAAATATCCACAGATGAAAACTGGAAAGAAGCTTTCTTAGAAACTTCTTGGTGATGTGTGAATTCATCTCACAGAGTTACACTTATGTTTCGTGGAGCAGTCCATTAACACTGTGTTTGGGGAAAGTGAGAAGGGCTTCTTTGGATCACATTGAGGCCTACGCTGATAAAGGAAATTTCATCCGTTCAAAACGTGAAAGAAGCTTTCTGAGAAACTTTTTCCTGTTCTGTGAGTTCATCTCATAGAGTTACAACCTCTGCCTCAAGAAGCCGTTTGCTAACACTCTTTTCGTGGAATCTGCAAAGTGATATTTGGGAGCCTATAGGGGCCCATGGTGATAAAGGAAATATCCTCACATAATAACTAAAGAGAAGCTTACTGAGAAAGTGCATTGCCATGTGTGAATGCAACTCACAGAGTTACACGTTTCTCTTCAGTGATAAGTTTGTTACAACAGTTTTCTGGAATTCTGCAATTAGATACTTCATAGCGCAATGAACATTACAGTAACAAAGGAAATATCCACAGATGAAAACTGGAAAGAAGCTTTCTTAGAAACTTCTTGGTGATGTGTGAATTCATCTCACAGAGTTACACTTATGTTTCGTGGAGCAGTCCATTAACAGTGTCTTTGGGGAAACTGAAAAGGGCTTCTTTGGATCACATTGAGGCCTACACTGATAAAGGAAATTTCATCCGTTCAAAACGTAAAAGAAGCTTTCTGAGAAACTTTTTTCTGATCTGTCAGTTCATCTCATAGAGTTACAACCTCTGCCTCAAGAAGCAGTTTGCTAACACTCTTCTCGTGGAATCTGCAAAGTGTTATTTGGGAGCCTATAGGGGCCCATGGTGATAAAGGAAATATCCTCACATAATAACTAAAGAGAAGCTTTGTGAGAAACTGCATTGCCATGTGTGAATGCAACTCACAGAGTTACACGTTTCTCTTCAGTGATCAGTTTGTTAGCACAGTTTTCTGGAGATCTGCAATTAGATACTTCATAGCGCAATGAACATTACAGTGACAAAGGAAATATCCACAGATGACAACTGGAAAGAAGCTTTCTTAGAAACTTCTTGGTGATGTGTGAATTCATCTCACACAGTTACACTTATGTTTCGTGGAGCAGTCCATTAACACTGTCTTTGGGGAATCTGAGAAGGGCTTCTTTGGATCACATTGAGGCCTACGCTGATAAAGGAAATTTCATCCGTTCAAAACGTGAAAGAAGCTTTCTGAGAAACTTCTTTCTGATCTGTGAGTTCATCTCTCAGATTTACAACCTCTGCCTCAAGAAGCAGTTTGCTAACACTCTTTTCGTGGAATCTGCAAAGTGATATTTCGGAGCCAATTGGGAGCCATGGTGATAAAGGAAATATCCTCACATAATAACTAAAGAAAAGCTTTCTGAGAAACTGCATTGCCATGTGTGAATGCAACTCACAGAGTTACACGTTTCTCTTCAGTGATCAGTTTGTTAGCACAGTTTTCTGGAGATCTGCAATTAGATACTTCATAGCGCAATGAACATTACAGTGACAAAGGAAATATCCACAGATGAAAACTAGAAAGAAGCTTTCTTAGAAACTTCTTGGTGATGTGTGTATTCATCTCACAGAGTTACACTTATGTTTCGTGGAGCAGTCCATTAACACTGTCTTTGGGGAATCTGAGAAGGGCTTCTTTGGATCACATTGAGGCCTACGCTGATAAAGGAAATTTCATCCGTTCAAAACGTGAAAGAAGCTTTCTGAGAAACTTCTTTCTGATCTGTGAGTTCATCTCTCAGAGTTACAACCTCTGCCTCAAGAAGCAGTTTGCTAACACTCTTTTCGTGGAATCTGCAAAGTGATATTTCGGAGCAAATTGGGAGCCATGGTGATAAAGGAAATATCCTCACATAATAACTAAAGAGAAGCTTTCTGAGAAACTGCATTGCCATGTGTGAATGCAACTCACAGAGTTACACGTTTCTCTTCAGTGATCAGTTTGTTAGCACAGTTTTCTGGAGATCTGCAATTAGATACTTCATAGCGCAATGAACATTACAGTGACAAAGGAAATATCCACAGTGGAAAACTGGAAAGAAGCTTTTTTAGAAACTTCTTGGTGATGTGTGAATTCATCTCACAGAGTTACAGTTATGTTTCGTGGAGCAGTCCATTAACACTGTCTTTGAGGATTCTGAGAAGGGCTTCTTTGGATCACATTGAGGCCTACGCTGATAAAGGAAATTTCATCATTTAAAACGTGAAAGAAGCTTTCTGAGAAACTTCTTTCTGATCTGTGAGTTCATCTCACAGAGTTACAACCTCTGCCTCAAGAAGCAGTTTGCTAACACTCTTTTCGTGGAATCTGCAAAGTGATATTTGGGAGCCTATTGGGGCCCATGGTGATAAAGGAAATATCCACACATAATAACTAAAGAGAAGCTTTCTGAGAAACTGCATTGCCATGTGTGAATGCAACTCACAGAGTTACACGTTTCTCTTCAGTGATCAGTTTGTTAGCACAGTTTTCTGGAGATCTGCAATTAGATACTTCATAGCGCAATGAACATTACAGTGACAAAGGAAATATCCACAGATGAAAACTAGAAAGAAGCTTTCTTAGAAACTTCTTGGTGATGTGTGAATTCATCTCACAGAGTTACACTTATGTTTCGTGGAGCATTCCATTAACACTGTCTTTTGGGAAACTGAGAAGGGCTTCTTTGGATCACATTGAGGCCTACGCTGATAAAGGAAATTTCATCCGTTCAAAACGTGAAAGAAGCTTTCTGAGAAACTTCTTTCTGATCTGTGAGTTCATCTCACAGAGTTACAACCTCTGCCTCAAGAAGAAGTTTGCTAACACTCTTTTCGAGGAATCTGCAAAGTGATATTTGGGAGCCTATAGGGGACCATGGTTTTAAAGGAAATATCCTCACATAATAACTAAAGAGAAGCTTTCTGAGAAACTGCATTGCCATGTGTGAATGCAACTCACAGAGTTACACGTTTCTCTTCAGTGATCAGTTTGTTAGCACAGTTTTCTGGAGATCTGCAATTAGATACCTCATAGCGCAATGATCATTACAGTGACAAAGGAAATATCCACAGATGAAAACTAGAAAGAAGCTTTCTTAGAAACTTCTTGGTGATGTGTGAATTCATCTCACAGAGTTACACTTATGTTTCGTGGAGCAGTCCATTAACACTGTGTTTGGGGAAACTGAGAAGGGCTTCTTTGGATAACATTGAGGCCTACGCTGATAAAGGAAATTTCATCCGTTCAAAACGTGAAAGAAGCCTTCTGAGAAACTTTTTCCTGTTCTGTGAGTTCATCTCATAGAGTTACAACCTCTGCCTCAAGAAGCAGTTTGCTAACACTCTTTTCGTGGAATCTGCAAAGTGATATTTCGGAGCCAATTTGGAGCCATGGTGATAAAGGAAATATCCTCACATAATAACTAAAGAGAAGCTTTCTGAGAAACTGCATTGCCATGTGTGAATGCAACTCACAGAGTTACACGTTTCTCTTCAGTGATCAGTTTGTTAGCACAGTTTTCTGGAGATCTGCAATTAGATACTTCATAGCGCTATGAACATTACAGTGACAAAGGAAATATCCACAGATGAAAACTAAAAAGAAGCTTTTTTAGAAACTTCTTGGTGATGTGTGAATTCTTCTCACAGAGTTACACTTATGTTTCGTGGAACAGTCCATTAACACTGTCTTTGAGGAATCTGAGAAGGGCTTCTTTGGATCACATTGAGGCCTACGCTGATAAAGGAAATTTCATCCGTTCAAAACGTGAAAGAAGCTTTCTGAGAAACTTCTTTCTGATCTGTGAGTTCATCTCACAGAGTTACAACCTCTGCCTCAAGAAGAAGTTTGCTAACACTCTTTTCGAGGAATCTGCAAAGTGATATTTGGGAGCCTGTAGGGGACCATGGTTTTAAAGGAAATATCCTCACATAATAACTAAAGAGAAGCTTTCTGAGAAACTGCATTGCCATGTGTGAATGCAACTCACAGAGTTACACGTTTCTCTTCAGTGATCAGTTTGTTAGCACAGTTTTCTGGAGATCTGCAATTAGATACTTCATAGCGCAATGAACATTACCGTGACAAAGGAAATATCCACAGATGAAAACTAGAAAGAAGCTTTCTTAGAAACTTCTTGGTGATGTGTGAATTCATCTCACAGAGTTACACTTATGTTTCGTGGAGCAGTCCATTAACACTGTCTTTGGGGAAACTGAGAAGGGCTTCTTTGGATCACATTGAGGCCTACGCTGATAAAGGAAATTTCATCCGTTCAAAACGTGAAAGAAGCTTTCTGAGAAACTTCTTTCTGATCTGTGAGTTCATCTCACAGAGTTACAACCTCTGCCTCAAGAAGCAGTTTGCTAACACTCTTTTCGTGGAATCTGCAAAGTGATATTTGGGAGCCTATAGGGGCCCATGGTGATAAAGGAAATATCCACACATAATAACTAAAGAGAAGCTTTCTGAGAAACTGCATTGCCATGTGTGAATGCAACTCACAGAGTTACACGTTTCTCTTCAGTGATCAGTTTGTTAGCACAGTTTTCTGGAGATCTGCAATTAGATACTTCATAGCGCAATGAACATTACCGTGACAAAGGAAATATCCACAGATGAAAACTAGAAAGAAGCTTTCTTAGAAACTTCTTGTTGATGTGTGAATTCATCTCACAGAGTTACACTTATGTTTCGAGGAGCAGTCCATTAACACTGTCTTTGGGGAAACTGAGAAGGGCTTCTTTGGATCACATTGAGGCCTACGCTGATAAAGGAAATTTCATCCGTTCAAAACGTGAAAGAAGCTTTCTGAGAAACTTCTTTCTGATCTGTGAGTTCATCTCACAGAGTTACAACCTCTGCCTCAAGAAGCAGTTTGCTAACACTCTTTTCGTGGAATCTGCAAAGTGATATTTGGGAGCCTATTGGGGCCCATGGTGATAAAGGAAATATCCACACATAATAACTAAAGAGAAGCTTTCTGAGAAACTGCATTGCCATGTGTGAATGCAACTCACAGAGTTACACGTTTCTCTTCAGTGATCAGTTTGTTAGCACAGTTTTCTGGAGATCTGCAATTAGATACTTCATAGCGCAATGAACATTACAGTGACAAAGGAAATATCCACAGATGAAAACTAGAAAGAAGCTTTCTTAGAAATTTCTTGGTGATGTGTGAATTCATCTCACAGAGTTACACTTATGTTTCGTGGAGCATTCCATTAACACTGTCTTTTGGGAAACTGAGAAGGGCTTCTTTGGATCACATTGAGGCCTACGCTGATAAAGGAAATTTCATCCGTTCAAAACGTGAAAGGAGCTTTCTGAGAAACTTCTTTCTGATCTGTGAGTTCATCTCACAGAGTTACAACCTCTGCCTCAAGAAGAAGTTTGCTAACACTCTTCTCGTGGAATCTGCAAAGTGATATTTGGGAGCCTATAGGGGCCTATGGTGATAAAGGAAATAGACTCACATGATAACTAAAGAGAAGCTTTCTGAGAAACTGCATTGCCATGTGTGAATGCAACTCACAGAGTTACACGTTTCTCTTCAGTGATCAGTTTGTTAGCACAGTTTTCTGGAGATCTGCAATTAGATACTTCATAGCGCAATGAACATTACAGTGACAAAGGAAATATCCACAGATGAAAAGTAGAAAGAAGCTTTCCTAGAAACTTCTTTTTGATGTGTGAATTCATCTCACAGAATTACACTTATGTGTCGTGGAGCAGTCCATTAATACTGTCTTTGAGGAATCTGAGAAGGGCTTCTTTGGATCACATTGAGGCCTACGCTGATAAAGGAAATTTCATCCGTTCGAAACGTGAAAGAAGCTTTCTGAGAAACTTCTTTCTGATCTGTGAGTTCATCTCACAGTGTTACAACCTCTGCCTCAAGAAGAAGTTTGCTAACACTCTTTTCGTGGAATCTGCAAAGTGATATTTCGGAGCCAATTGGGAGCCATGGTGATAAAGGAAATATCCTCACATAATAACTAAAGAGAAGCTTTCTTAGAAACTGCAGTGCCATGTGTGAATGCAACTCACAGAGTTACACGTTTCTCTTCAGTGATCAGTTTTTTAGCACAGTTTTCTGGAGATCTGCAATTAGATACTTCATAGCGCAATGAACATTACAGTGACAAAGGAAATATCCACAGATGAAAACTAGAAAGAAGCTTTCTTTGAAACTTCTTGGTGATGTGTGAATTCATCTCACAGAGTTACACTTATGTTTCGTGGAGCAGTCCATTAACACTGTCTTTGGGGAAACTGAGAAGGGCTTCTTTGGATCACATTGAGGCCTACCCTGATAAAGGAAATTTCATCCGTTCAAAACGTGAAAGAAGCTTTCTGAGAAACTTCATTCTGATCTGTGAGTTCATCTTACAGAGTTACAACCTCTGCCTCAAGAAGCAGTTTGCTAACACTCTTTTCGTGGAATCTGCAGAGTGATATTTGGGAGCCTATAGGGGCCCATGGTGATAAATGAAATATCCTCACATAATAACTAAAGAGAAGCTTTCTGAGAAACTGCATTGCCATGTGTGAATGCAACTCACAGAGTTACACGTTACTCTTCAGTGTTCAGTTTGTTAGCACAGTTTTCTGGAGATCTGCAATTAGATACTTCATAGCGCAATGAACATTCCAGTGACAAAGGAAATATCCACAGATGAAAACTAGAAAGAAACTTTCTTAGAAACATCTTGGTGATGTGTGAATTCATCTCACAGAGTTACACGTATGTTTCGTGGAGCAGCCATTAACACTGTCTTTGGGGAAACAGAGAAGGGCTTCTTTGGATCACATTGAGGCCTGCGCTGATAAAGGAAATTTCATCCGTTCAAAACGTGAAAGAAGCTTTCTGAGAAACTTCTTTCTGATCTGTGAGTTCATCTCACAGAGTTACAACCTCTGCCTCAAGAAACAGTTTGCTAACACTCTTTTCTTGGAATCTGGAAAGTGATATTTGGGAGCCTATAGGGGCCCAAGGTGATAAAGGAAATATCCTCACATAATAACTAAAGAGAAGCTTTCTGAGAAACTGCATTGCCATGTGTGAATGCAACTCACAGAGTTACACGTTTCTCTTCAGTGATCAGTTTGTTAGCACAGTTTTCTGGAGATCTGCAATTAGATACTTCATAGCGCAATGAACATTACAGTGACAAAGGAAATATCCACAGATGAAATTATAAAGAAGCTTTCTTAGAAACTTCTTGGTGATGTGTGAATTCATCTCACAGAGTTACACTTATGTTTCGTGGGGCAGTCCATTAACACTGTCTTTGAGGAATCTGAGAAGGGCTTCTTTGGATCACATTGAGGCCTACGCTGATGAAGGAAATTTCATCCGTTCAAAACGTGAAAGAAGCGTTCTGAGAAACTTCTTTCTGATCTGTGAGTTCATCTCTCAGTGTTACAACCTCCGTCTCAAGAAGCAGTTTGCTAACACTCTTTTCGTGGAATGTGCAAAGTGATATTTGGGAGCCTTTTGGGGCCCATGGTGATAAAGGCAATACCCTCACATAATAACTAAAGAGAAGCTTTGTGAGAAACTGCGTTGCCATGTGTGAATGCAACTCACAGAGTTTCACGTTTCTCTTCAATGATCAGTTTGCTAGCACAGTTTTCTGGAGATCTGCAATTAGATACTTCATAGCGCAATGAACATTATAGTGACAAAGGAAATATCCACAGATGAAAATTATAAAGAAGCTTTCTTAGAAACTTCCTGGTGATGTGTGAATTCATCTCACAGAGTTACACTTATGTTTCGTGGAGCAGTCCATTAACACTGTCTTTGAGGAATCTGAGAAGGGCTTCTTTGGATCACACTGAGGCCTACGCTGATAAAGGTAATTTCATCCGTTCAAAACGTGAAAGAAGCTTTCTGAGAAACTTCTTTCTGATCTGTGAGTTCATCTCACAGAGTTACAACCTCTGCCTCAAGAAGCAGTTTGCTAACACTCTTTTCGTGGAATCTGCAAAGTGATATTTGTTAGCCTATTGGGGCCCATGGTGATAAAGGAAATATCCTCACATAATAACTAAAGAGAAGCTTTCTGAGAAACTGCATTGCCATGTGTGAATGCAACTCACAGAGTTACACGTTTCTCTTCAGTGATCAGTTTGTTAGCACAGTTTTCTGGAGATCTGCAATTAGATACACAATAGCGCAAGGAACATTACAGTGACAAAGGAAATATCCACAGATGAAAACTAGAAAGAAGCTTTCTTAGAAACTTCTTGGTGATGTGTGAATTCATCTCACAGAGTTACACTTATATTTCGTGGAGCAGTCCATTAACACTGTCTTTGGGAAAACTGAGCAGGGCTTCTTTGGATCACATTGAGGCCTACGCTGATAAAGGAAATTTCATCCGTTCAAAACGTGAAAGGAGCTTTCTGAGAAACTTCTTTCTGATCTGTGAGTTCATCTCACAGAGTTACAAACTCTGCCTCAAGAAGAAGTTTGCTAACACTCTTCTCGTGGAATCTGCAAAGTGATATTTGGGAGCCTATAGGGGCCCATGGTGATAAAGGAAATATCCTCACATGATAACTAAAGAGAAACTTTCTGAGAAACTGCATTGCCATGTGTGAATGCAACTCACAGAGTTACACGTTTCTCTTCAGTGATCAGTTTGTTAGCACAGTTTTCTGGAGATCTGCAATTAGATACTTCATAGCGCAATGAACATTACAGTGACAAAGGAAATATCCACAGATGAAAACTAGAAAGAAGCTTTCTTAGAAACTTCTTGGTGATGTGTGAATTCATCTCACAGAGTTACACTTATGTTTCGTGGAGCAGTCCATTAACACTGTCTTTGAGGCATCTGAGAAGGGCTTCTTTGGATCACATTGAGGCCTACGCTGATAAAGGAAATTTCATCCGTTCAAAACGTGAAAGAAGCTTTCTGAGAAACTTCTTTCTGATCTGTGAGTTCATCTCACAGTGTTACAACCTCTGCCTCAAGAAGAAGTTTGCTAACACTCTTCTCGTGGAATCTGCAAAGTGATATTTGGGAGCCTATAGGGGCCTATGGTGATAAAGGAAATAGACTCACATGATAACTAAAGAGAAGCTTTCTGAGAAACTGCATTGCCATGTGTGAATGCAACTCACAGAGTTACACGTTTCTCTTCAGTGATCAGTTTGTTAGCACAGTTTTCTGGAGATCTGCAATTAGATACTTCATAGCGCAATGAACATTACAGTGACAAAGGAAATATCCACAGATGAAAAGTAGAAAGAAGCTTTCCTAGAAACTTCTTTTTGATGTGTGAATTCATCTCACAGAATTACACTTATGTGTCGTGGAGCAGTCCATTAATACTGTCTTTGAGGAATCTGAGAAGGGCTTCTTTGGATCACATTGAGGCCTACGCTGATAAAGGAAATTTCATCCGTTCGAAACGTGAAAGAAGCTTTCTGAGAAACTTCTTTCTGATCTGTGAGTTCATCTCACAGTGTTACAACCTCTGCCTCAAGAAGAAGTTTGCTAACACTCTTTTCGTGGAATCTGCAAAGTGATATTTCGGAGCCAATTGGGAGCCATGGTGATAAAGGAAATATCCTCACATAATAACTAAAGAGAAGGTTTCTTAGAAACTGCAGTGCCATGTGTGAATGCAACTCACAGAGTTACACGTTTCTCTTCAGTGATCAGTTTGTTAGCACAGTTTTCTGGAGATCTGCAATTAGATACTTCATAGCGCAATGAACATTACAGTGACAAAGGAAATATCCACAGATGAAAACTAGAAAGAAGCTTTCTTTGAAACTTCTTGGTGATGTGTGAATTCATCTCACAGAGTTACACTTATGTTTCGTGGAGCAGTCCATTAACACTGTCTTTGGGGAAACTGAGAAGGGCTTCTTTGGATCACATTGAGGCCTACCCTGATAAAGGAAATTTCATCCGTTCAAAACGTGAAAGAAGCTTTCTGAGAAACTTCATTCTGATCTGTGAGTTCATCTTACAGAGTTACAACCTCTGCCTCAAGAAGCAGTTTGCTAACACTCTTTTCGTGGAATCTGCAGAGTGATATTTGGGAGCCTATAGGGGCCCATGGTGATAAATGAAATATCCTCACATAATAACTAAAGAGAAGCTTTCTGAGAAACTGCATTGCCATGTGTGAATGCAACTCACAGAGTTACACGTTACTCTTCAGTGACCAGTTTGTTAGCACAGTTTTCTGGAGATCTGCAATTAGATACTTCATAGCGCAATGAACATTCCAGTGACAAAGGAAATATCCACAGATGAAAACTAGAAAGAAACTTTCTTAGAAACTTCTTGGTGATGTGTGAATTCATCTCACAGAGTTACACGTATGTTTCGTGGAGCAGCCATTAACACTGTCTTTGGGGAAACAGGGAAGGGCTTCTTTGGATCACATTGAGGCCTGCGCTGATAAAGGAAATTTCATCCGTTCAAAACGTGAAAGAAGCTTTCTGAGAAACTTCTTTCTGATCTGTGAGTTCATCTCACAGAGTTACAACCTCTGCCTCAAGAAACAGTTTGCTAACACTCTTTTCTTGGAATCTGGAAAGTGATATTTGGGAGCCTATAGGGGCCCAAGGTGATAAAGGAAATATCCTCACATAATAACTAAAGAGAAGCTTTCTGAGAAACTGCATTGCCATGTGTGAATGCAACTCACAGAGTTACACGTTTCTCTTCAGTGATCAGTTTGTTAGCACAGTTTTCTGGAGATCTGCAATTAGATACTTCATAGCGCAATGAACATTACAGTGACAAAGGAAATATCCACAGATGAAATTATAAAGAAGCTTTCTTAGAAACTTCTTGGTGATGTGTGAATTCATCTCACAGAGTTACACTTATGTTTCGTGGGGCAGTCCATTAACACTGTCTTTGAGGAATCTGAGAAGGGCTTCTTTGGATCACATTGAGGCCTACGCTGATGAAGGAAATTTCATCCGTTCAAAACGTGAAAGAAGCGTTCTGAGAAACTTCTTTCTGATCTGTGAGTTCATCTCTCAGTGTTACAACCTCCGTCTCAAGAAGCAGTTTGCTAACACTCTTTTCGTGGAATGTGCAAAGTGATATTTGGGAGCCTTTTGGGGCCCATGGTGATAAAGGAAATACCCTCACATAATAACTAAAGAGAAGCTTTGTGAGAAACTGCATTGCCATGTGTGAATGCAACTCACAGAGTTTCACGTTTCTCTTCAATGATCAGTTTGCTAGCACAGTTTTCTGGAGATCTGCAATTAGATACTTCATAGCGCAATGAACATTATAGTGACAAAGGAAATATCCACAGATGAAAATTATAAAGAAGCTTTCTTAGAAACTTCCTGGTGATGTGTGAATTCATCTCACAGAGTTACACTTATGTTTCGTGGAGCAGTCCATTAACACTGTCTTTGAGGAATCTGAGAAGGGCTTCTTTGGATCACACTGAGGCCTACGCTGATAAAGGTAATTTCATCCGTTCAAAACGTGAAAGAAGCTTTCTGAGAAACTTCTTTCTGATCTGTGAGTTCATCTCACAGAGTTACAACCTCTGCC
Source organism: Rhinopithecus roxellana (assembly GCF_007565055.1). Taxonomy (NCBI): domain Eukaryota; kingdom Metazoa; phylum Chordata; class Mammalia; order Primates; family Cercopithecidae; genus Rhinopithecus; species Rhinopithecus roxellana. The sequence continues at coordinate 109,561,676 of NC_044558.1, forward strand.
TCAAGAAGCAGTTTGCTAACACTCTTTTCGTGGAATCTGCAAAGTGATATTTGTTAGCCTATTGGGGCCCATGGTGATAAAGGAAATATCCTCACATAATAACTAAAGAGAAGCTTTCTGAGAAACTGCAATGCCATGTGTGAATGCAACTCACAGAGTTACACGTTTCTCTTCAGTGATCAGTTTGGTAGCACAGTTTACTGGAAATCTGCAATTAGATACTTCATAGCGCAAGGAACATTACAGTGACAAAGGAAATATCCACAGATGAAAACTAGAAAGAAGCTTTCTTAGAAACTTCTTGGTGATGTGTGAATTCATCTCACAGAGTTACACTTATGTTTCATGGAGCAGTCCATTAACACTGTCCTTGAGGAATATGAGAAGGGCTTCTTTGGATCACATTGAGGCCTACGCTGATAAAGGAAATTTCATCCGTTCAAAACGTGAAAGAAGCTTTCTGAGAAACTTCTTTCTGATCTGTGAACTCATCTCACAGAGTTACAACCTCTGCCTCAAGAAGCAGTTTGCTAATACTCTTTTCGTGGAATCTGCAAAGTGTTATTTGGGAGCCTATAGGGGCCCTTGGTGATAAAGGAAATATCCTCACATAATAACTAAAGAGAAGCTTTCTGAGAAACTGCATTGTCATGTGTGAATGCAACTCACAGAGTTTCACGTTTCTCTTAAGTGATCAGTTTGTTAGCACAGTTTTCTGGAAATCTGCAATTAGATACTTCATAGCGCAATGAACATTACAGTGACAAAGGAAATATCCACAGATGAAAACTAGAAAGCAGCATTCTTAGAAACTTCTTGGTGATGTGTGAATTCATCTCACAGAGTTACACTTATGTTTCGTGGAGCAGTCCATTAACACTGTCTTTGGGGAAACTGAGAAGGGCTTCTTTGGATCACATTGAGGCCTACGCTGATAAAGGAAATTTCATCCGTTCAAAACGTGAAAGAAGCTTTCTGAGAAACTTCTTTCTGATCTGTGAGTTCATCTCACAGAGTTACAACCTCTGCCTCAAGAAGAAGTTTGCTAACACTCTTTTCGTGGAATCTGCAATGTGATATTTGGGAGCCTATTGGGGCCCATGGTGATAAAGGAAATATCCTCACATAATAACTAAAGAGAAGCTTTCTGAGAAACTGCATTGCCATTTGTGAATGCAACTCACAGAGTTACACGTTTCTCTTCAGTGATCAGTTTGTTAGCACAGTTTTCTGGAAATCTGCAATTAGATACTTCATAGCGCAATGAACATTACAGTGACAAAGGAAATATCCACAGAAGAAAACTAGAAAGAAGCTTTCTTAAACACTTCTTGGTGATGTGTGAATTCATCTCACAGAGTTACACTTATGTTTCATGGAGCAGTCCATTAACACTGTCTTTGAGGAATCTGAGAAGGGCTTCTTTGGATCACATTGATGCCTACGCTGATAAAGGAACTTTCATCCGTTCAAAACGTGAAAGAAGCTTTCTGAGAAACGTCTTTCTGATCTGTGAGTTCATCTCACAGAGTTACAACCTGTGCCTCAAGAAGCGGTTTGCTAACACTCTTTTCGTGGAATCTGCAAAGTGATATTTGGGAGCCTATTGGGGCCCATGGTGATAAAGGAAATATCCTCACATAATAACTAAAGAGAAGCTTTCTGAGAAACTGCATTGCCATGTGTGAATGCAACTCACAGAGTTACACGTTTCTCTTCAGTGATCAGTTTGTTAGCACAGTTTTCTGGAAATCTGCAATTAGATACTTCATAGCGCAATGAACATTACAGTAACAAAGGAAATATCCACAGATGAAAACTAGAAAGAAGCTTTCTTAGAAACTTCTTGGTGATGTGCGAATTCATCTCACAGAGTTACACTTATGTTTCGTGGAGCATTCCATTAACACTGTCTTTGGGGAAACTGAGAAGGACTTCTTTTGATCACATTGATGCCTACGCTGATAAAGGAAATTTCATCCGTTCAAAACGTGAAAGAAGCTTTCTGAGAAACTTCTTTCTGATCTGTGAGTTCATCTCACAGAGTTACAAACGCTGCCTCAAGAAGAAGTTTGCTAACACTCTTTTCGTGGAATCTGCAAAGTGATATTTGGGAGCCTAGAGGGGCCCATGGTGATAAAGGAATTATCCTCACATAATAACTAAAGAGAAGCTTTCTGAGAAACTGCATTGCCATGTGTGAATGCAAGTCACAGAGTTACACGTTTCTCTTCAGTGATCAGTTCGTTAGCACAGTTTTCGGGAAATCTGCAATTAGATACTTCATAGCGCAATGAACATTACAGTGACAAAGGAAATATCCACAGAAGAAAACTAGAAAGAAGCTTTCTTAAACACTTCTTGGTGATGTGTGAATTCATCTCACAGAGTTACACTTATGTTTCGTGGAGCAGTCCATTAACACTGTCTTTGGGGAAACTGAGAAGGGCTTCTTTGGATCACATTGAGGCCTACGCTGATAAAGGAAATTTCATCCGTTCAAAACGTGAAAGAAGCTTTCTGAGAAACTTCTTTCTGATCTGTGAGTTCATCTCACAGAGTTACAAACGCTGCCTCAAGAAGAAGTTTGCTAACACTCTTTTCGTGGAATCTGCAAAGTGATATTTGGGAGCCTAGAGGGGCCCATGGTGATAAAGGAATTATCCTCACATAATAACTAAAGAGAAGCTTTCTGAGAAACTGCATTGCCATATGTGAATGCAACTCACAGAGTTACACGTTTCTCTTCAGTGATCAGTTTGTTAGCACAGTTTTCTGGAAATTTGCAATTAGATACTTCATAGCGCAATGAACATTACAGTGACAAAGGAAATATCCACAGATGAAAATTAGAAAGAAGCTTTCTTAAACACTTCTTGGTGATGTGTGAATTCATCTCACAGAGTTACACTTACGTTTCATGGAGCAGTCCATTAACACTGTCTTTGAGGAATCTGAGAAGGGCTTCTTTGGATCACATTGATACCTACGCTGATAAAGGAAATTTCATCCGTTCAAAACTTGAAAGAAGCTTTCTGAGAAACTTCTTTCTGATCTGTGAGTTCATCACACAGAGTTACAACCTCTGCCTCAAGAAGCAGTTTGCTAACACTCTCTTCGTGGAATCTGCAAAGTGATATTTGGGAGCCTATTGGGGCCCATGGTGTTAAAGGAAATATCCTCACAAAATAACTAAAGAGAAGCTTTCTGAGAAACTGCATTGCCATGTGTAAATGCAACTCACAGAGTTACACGTTTCTCTTCAGTGATCAGTTTGTTAGCACAGTTTTCTGGAAATCTGCAATTAGATACTTCATAGCGCAATGAACATTACAGTGACAAAGGAAATATCCACAGATGAAAATTAGAAAGAAGCTTTCTTAAACACTTCTTGGTGATGTGTGAATTCATCTCACAGAGTTACACTTACGTTTCATGGAGCAGTCCATTAACACTGTCTTTGAGGAATCTGAGAAGGGCTTCTTTGGATCACATTGATACCTACGCTGATAAAGGAAATTTCATCCGTTCAAAACGTGAAAGAAGCTTTCTGAGAAACTTCTTTCTGATCTGTGAGTTCATCACACAGAGTTACAACCTCTGCCTCAAGAAGCAGTTTGCTAACACGCTTTTCGTGGAATCTGCAAAGTGATATTTGGGAGCCTATAGGGGCCCATGGTGATAAATGAATTATCCTCACATAATAACTAAAGAGAAGCTTTCTGAGAAACTGCATTGCCATATGTGAATGCAACTCACAGAGTTACACGTTTCTCTTCAGTGATCAGTTTGTTAGCACAGTTTTCTGGAAATCTGCAATTAGATACTTCATAGCGCAATGAACATTACAGTGACAAAGGAATTATCCACAGATGAAAACTAGAAAGAAGCTTTCTTAGAAACTTCTTGGTGATGTGTGAATTCATCTCACAGAGTTACACTTATGTTTCGTGGAGCAGTCCATTAACACTGTCCTTGAGGAATATGAGAAGGGCTTCTTTGGATCACATTGAGGCCTACGCTGATAAAGGAAATTTCATCCGTTCAAAACGTGAAAGAAGCTTTCTGAGAAACTTCTTTCTGATCTGTGAACTCATCTCACAGAGTTACAACCTCTGCCTCAAGAAGCAGTTTGCTAATACTCTTTTCGTGGAATCTGCAAAGTGTTATTTGGGAGCCTATAGGGGCCCTTGGTGATAAAGGAAATATCCTCACATAATAACTAAAGAGAAGCTTTCTGAGAAACTGCATTGTCATGTGTGAATGCAACTCACAGAGTTTCACGTTTCTCTTAAGTGATCAGTTTGTTAGCACAGTTTTCTGGAAATCTTCAATTAGATACTTCATAGCGCAATGAACATTACAGTGACAAAGGAAATATCCACAGATGAAAACTAGAAAGAAGCTTTCTTAAACAGTTCTTGGTGATGTGTGAATTCATCTCACAGGGTTACACTTACGTTTCATGGAGCAGTCCATTAACACTGTCTTTGAGGAATCTGAGAAGGGCTTCTTTGGATCACATTGATGCCTACGCTGATAAAGGAAATTTCATCCGTTCAAAAAGTGAAAGAAGCTTTCTGAGAAACTTCTTTCTGATCTGTGAGTTCATCACACAGAGTTACAACCTCTGCCTTAAGAAGCAGTTTGCTAACACTCTTTTCGTGGAATCTGCAAAGTGATATTTGGGAGCCTATTGGGGCCCATGGTGTTAAAGGAAATATCCTCACATAATAACTAAAGAGAAGCTTTCTGAGAAACTGCATTGCCATATGTGAATGCAACTCACAGAGTTACACGTTTCTCTTCAGTGATCAGTTTGTTAGCACAGTTTTCTGGAAATCTGCAATTAGATACTTCATAGCGCAGTGAACATTACAGTGACAAAGGAAATATCCACAGATGAAAACTAGAAAGAAGCTTTCTTAGAAACTTCTTGGTGATGTGTGAATTCATCTCACAGAGTTACACTTATGTTTCATGGAGCAGTCCATTAACACTGTCTTTGAGGAATCTGAGAAGGGCTTCTTTGGATCACATTGATGCCTACGCTGATAAAGGAAATTTCATCCGTTCAAAAAGTGAAAGAAGCTTTCTGAGAAACTTCTTTCTGATCTGTGAGTTCATCTCACAGAGTTACAACCTCTGCCTCAAGAAGCAGTTTGCTAACACTCTTTTCGTGGAATCTGCAAAGTGATATTTGGGAGCCTATTGGGGCCCATGGTGATAAAGGAAATATCCTCACATAATAACTAAAGAGAAGCTTTCTGAGAAACTGCATTGCCATTTGTGAATGCAACTCACAGAGTTACACGTTTCTCTTCAGTGATCAGTTTGTTAGCACAGTTTTCTGGAAATCTGCAATTAGATACTTCATAGCGCAATGAACATTACAGTGACAAAGGAAATATCCACAGATGAAAACTAGAAAGAAGCTTTCTTAAACACTTCTTGGTGATGTGTGAATTCATCTCACAGAGTTACACTTATGTTTCATGGAGCAGTCCATTAACACTGTCTTTGAGGAATCTGAGAAGGGCTTCTTTGGATCACATTGATGCCTACGCTGATAAAGGAACTTTCATCCGTTCAAAACGTGAAAGAAGCTTTCTGAGAAACTTCTTTCTGATCTGTGAGTTCATCTCACAGAGTTACAACCTCTGCCTCAAGAAGCAGTTTGCTAACACTCTTTTCGTGGAATCTGCAAAGTGATATTTGGGAGCCTATTGGGGCCCATGGTGATAAAGGAAATATCCTCACATAATAACTAAAGAGAAGCTTTCTGAGAAACTGCATTGCCATGTGTGAATGCAACTCACAGAGTTACACGTTTCTCTTCAGTGATCAGTTTGTTAGCACAGTTTTCTGGAAATCTGCAATTAGATACTTCATAGCGCAGTGAACATTACAGTGACAAAGGAAATATCCACAGATGAAAACTAGAAAGAAGCTTTCTTAGAAACTTCTTGGTGATGTGCGAATTCATCTCACAGAGTTACACTTATGTTTCGTGGAGCAGTCCATTAACACTGTCTTTGGGGAACTGAGAAGGGCTTCTTTTGATCACATTGAGGCCTACGCTGATAAAGGAAATTTCATCCGTTCAAAACGTGAAAGAAGCTTTCTGAGAAACTTCTTTCTGATCTGTGAGTTCATCTCACAGAGTTACAACCTCTGCCTCAAGAAGAAGTTTGCTAACACTCTTTTCGTGGAATCTGCAAAGTGATATTTGGGAGCCTATTGGGGCCCATGGTGTTAAAGGAAATATCCTCACATAATAACTAAAGAGAAGCTTTCTGAGAAACTGCATTGCCATGTGTGAATGCAACTCACAGAGTTACACGTTTCTCTTCAGTGATCAGTTTGTTAGCACAGTTTTCTGGAAATCTGCAATTAGATACTTCATAGCGCAATGAACGTTACAGTGACAAAGGAAATATCCACAGATGAAAACTAGAAAGAAGGTTTCTTACAATCTTCTTGGTGATGTGTGAATTCATCTCACAGAGTTACACTTATGTATCGCGGAGCAGTCCATTAACACTGTCTTTGAGGTATCTGAGAAGGGCTTCTTTGGATCACATTGAGGCCTACGCTGATAAAGGAAATTTCATCCGTTCAAAACGTGAAAGAAGCTTTCTGAGAAACTTCTTTCTGATCTGTGAGTTCATCTCACAGAGTTACAACCTCTGCCTCAAGAAGCAGTTTGCTAACACTCTTTTCGTGGAATCTGCAAAGTGATATTTGGGAGCCTATTGGGGCCCATGGTGTTAAAGGAAATATCCTCACATAATAACTAAAGAGAAGCTTTCTGAGAAACTGCATTGCCATGTGTGAATGCAACTCACAGAGTTACACGTTTCTCTTCAGTGATCAGTTTGTTAGCACAGTTTTCTGGAAATCTGCAATTAGATACTTCATAGCGCAATGAACATTACAGTGACAAAGGAAATATCCACAGATGAAAACTAGAAAGAAGCTTTCTTAAACACTTCTTGGTGATGTGTGAATTCATCTCACAGAGTTACACTTATGTTACATGGAGCAGTCCATTAACACTGTCTTTGAGGAATCTGAGAAGGGCTTCTTTGGATCACATTGATGCCTACGCTGATAAAGGAAATTTCATCCGTTCAAAACGTGAAAGAAGCTTTCTGAGAAACTTCTTTCTGATCTGTGAGTTCATCTCACAGAGTTACAACCTCTGCCTCAAGAAGCAGTTTGCTAACACTCTTTTCGTGGAATCTGCAAAGTGATATTTGGGAGCCTATTGGGGCCCATGGTGATAAAGGAAATATCCTCACATAATAACTAAAGAGAAGCTTTCTGAGAAACTGCATTGCCATGTGTGAATGCAACTCACAGAGTTACACGTTTCTCTTCAGTGATCAGTTTGTTAGCACAGTTTTCTGGAAATCTGCAATTAGATACTTCATAGCGCAATGAACATTACAGTGACAAAGGAAATATCCACAGATGAAAACTAGAAAGAAGCTTTCTTAAACACTTCTTGGTGATGTGTGAATTCATCTCACAGAGTTACACTTATGTTTCGTGGAGCAGTCCATTAACACTGTCTTTGAGGAATCTGAGAAGGGCTTCTTTGGATCACATTGAGGCCTACGCTGATAAAGGAAATTTCATCCGTTCAAAACGTGAAAGAAGCTTTCTGAGAAACTTCTTTCTGATCTGTGAGTTCATCTCACAGAGTTACAACCTCTGCCTCAAGAAGCAGTTTGCTAACACTCTTTTCGTGGAATCTGCAAGTGATATTTGGGAGCCTATTGGGGCCCATGGTGATAAAGGAATATCCTCACATAATAACTAAAGAGAAGCTTTCTGAGAAACTGCATTGCCATGTGTGAATGCAACTCACAGAGTTACACGTTTCTCTTCAGTGATCAGTTTGTTAGCACAGTTTTCTGGAAATCTGCAATTAGATACTTCATAGCGCAATGAACATTACAGTGACAAAGGAAATATCCACAGATGAAAACTAGAAAGAAGCTTTCTTAGAAACTTCTTGGTGATGTGTGAATTCATCTCACAGAGTTACACTTATGTTTCGTGGAGCAGTCCATTAACACTGTCTTTGAGGAATCTGAGAAGGGCTTCTTTGGATCACATTGAGGCCTACGCTGATAAAGGAAATTTCATCCGTTCAAAACGTGAAAGAAGCTTTCTGAGAAACTTCTTTCTGATCTGTGAGTTCATCTCACAGAGTTACAAACCTCTGCCTCAAGAAGAAGTTTGCTAACACTCTTTTCGTGGAATCTGCAAAGTGATATTTGGGAGCCTATAGGGGCCCATGGTGATAAAGGAATTATCCTCACATAATAACTAAAGAGAAGCTTTCTGAGAAACTGCATTGCCATGTGTGAATGCAACTCACAGAGTTACACGTTTCTCTTCAGTGATCAGTTTGTTAGCACAGTTTTCTGGAAATCTGCAATTAGATACTTCATAGCGCAATGAACATTACAGTGACAAAGGAAATATCCACAGATGAAAACTAGAAAGAAGCTTTCTTAAAAACTTCTTGGTGATGTGTGAATTCATCTCACAGAGTTACACTTATGTATCGTGGAGCAGTCCATTAACACTGTCTTTGAGGAATCTGAGAAGGGCTTCTTTGGATCACATTGAGGCCTACGCTGATAAAGGAAATTTCATCCGTTCAAAACGTGAAAGAAGCTTTCTGAGAAACTTCTTTCTGATCTGTGAGTTCATCTCACAGAGTTACAACCTCTGCCTCAAGAAGAAGTTTGCTAACACTCTTTTCGTGGAATCTGCAATGTGATATTTGGGAGCCTATTGGGGCCCATGGTGATAAAGGAAATATCCTCACATAATAACTAAAGAGAAGCTTTCTGAGAAACTGCATTGCCATGTGTGAATGCAACTCACAGAGTTACACGTTTCTCTTCAGTGATCAGTTTGTTAGCACAGTTTTCTGGAAATCTGCAATTAGATACTTCATAGCGCAATGAACATTACAGTGACAAAGGAAATATCCACAGATGAAAACTAGAAAGAAGCTTTCTTAGAAACTTCTTGGTGATGTGTGAATTCATCTCACAGAGTTACACTTATGTTTCGTGGAGCAGTCCATTAACACTGTCTTTGAGGAATCTGAGAAGGGCTTCTTTGGATCACATTGAGGCCTACGCTGATAAAGGAAATTTCATCCGTTCAAAACGTGAAAGAAGCTTTCTGAGAAACTTCTTTCTGATCTGTGAGTTCATCTCACAGAGTTACAACCTCTGCCTCAAGAAGAAGTTTGCTAACACTCTTTTCGTGGAATCTGCAAAGTGATATTTGGGAGCCTATAGGGGCCCATGGTGATAAAGGAATTATCCTCACATAATAACTAAAGAGAAGCTTTCTGAGAAACTGCATTGCCATATGTGAATGCAACTCACAGAGTTACACGTTTCTCTTCAGTGATCAGTTTGTTAGCACAGTTTTCTGGAAATCTGCAATTAGATACTTCATAGCGCAATGAACATTACAGTGACAAAGGAAATATCCACAGATGAAAACTAGAAAGAAGCTTTCTTAGAAACTTCTTGGTGATGTGTGAATTCATCTCACAGAGTTACACTTATGTTTCGTGGAGCAGTCCATTAACACTGTCTTTGAGGAATCTGAGAAGGGCTTCTTTGGATCACATTGAGGCCTACGCTGATAAAGGAAATTTCATCCGTTCAAAACGTGAAAGAAGCTTTCTGAGAAACTTCTTTCTGATCTGTGAGTTCATCTCACAGAGTTACAACCTCTGCCTCAAGAAGAAGTTTGCTAACACTCTTTTCGTGGAATCTGCAAAGTGATATTTGGGAGCCTATTGGGGCCCATGGTGATAAAGGAAATATCCTCACATAATAACTAAAGAGAAGCTTTCTGAGAAACTGCATTGCCATGTGTGAATGCAACTCACAGAGTTACACGTTTCTCTTCAGTGATCAGTTTGTTAGCACAGTTTTCTGGAAATCTGCAATTAGATACTTCATAGCGCAATGAACATTACAGTGACAAAGGAAATATCCACAGATGAAAACTAGAAAGAAGCTTTCTTAGAAACTTCTTGGTGATGTGTGAATTCATCTCACAGAGTTACACTTATGTTTCGTGGAGCAGTCCATTAACACTGTCTTTGAGGAATCTGAGAAGGGCTTCTTTGGATCACATTGATGCCTACGCTGATAAAGGAAATTTCATCCGTTCAAAACGTGAAAGAAGCTTTCTGAGAAACTTCTTTCTGATCTGTGAGTTCATCTCACAGAGTTACAACCTCTGCCTCAAGAAGAAGTTTGCTAACACTCTTTTCGTGGAATCTGCAAAGTGATATTTGGGAGCCTATAGGGGCCCATGGTGATAAAGGAATATCCTCACATAATAACTAAAGAGAAGCTTTCTGAGAAACTGCATTGCCATGTGTGAATGCAACTCACAGAGTTACACGTTTCTCTTCAGTGATCAGTTTGTTAGCACAGTTTTCTGGAAATCTGCAATTAGATACTTCATAGCGCAATGAACATTACAGTGACAAAGGAAATATCCACAGATGAAAACTAGAAAGAAGCTTTCTTAGAAACTTCTTGGTGATGTGTGAATTCATCTCACAGAGTTACACTTATGTTTCGTGGAGCAGTCCATTAACACTGTCTTTGAGGAATCTGAGAAGGGCTTCTTTGGATCACATTGAGGCCTACGCTGATAAAGGAAATTTCATCCGTTCAAAACGTGAAAGAAGCTTTCTGAGAAACTTCTTTCTGATCTGTGAGTTCATCTCACAGAGTTACAACCTCTGTCCTCAAGAAGAAGTTTGCTAACACTCTTTTCGTGGAATCTGCAATGTGATATTTGGGAGCCTATTAGGGGCCCATGGTGATAAAGGAATATCCTCACATAATAACTAAAGAGAAGCTTTCTGAGAAACTGCATTGCCATGTGTGAATGCAACTCACAGAGTTACACGTTTCTCTTCAGTGATCAGTTTGTTAGCACAGTTTTCTGGAAATCTGCAATTAGATACTTCATAGCGCAATGAACATTACAGTGACAAAGGAAATATCCACAGATGAAAACTAGAAAGAAGCTTTCTTAAACACTTCTTGGTGATGTGTGAATTCATCTCACAGAGTTACACTTATGTTTCAGTGGAGCAGTCCATTAACACTGTCTTTGAGGAATCTGAGAAGGGCTTCTTTGGATCACATTGAGGCCTACGCTGATAAAGGAAATTTCATCCGTTCAAAACGTGAAAGAAGCTTTCTGAGAAACTTCTTTCTGATCTGTGAGTTCATCTCACAGAGTTACAACCTCTGCCTCAAGAAGCAGTTTGCTAACACTCTTTTCGTGGAATCTGCAAAGTGATATTTGGGAGCCTATTGGGGCCCATGGTGATAAAGGAAATATCCTCACATAATAACTAAAGAGAAGCTTTCTGAGAAACTGCATTGCCATGTGTGAATGCAACTCACAGAGTTACACGTTTCTCTTCAGTGATCAGTTTGTTAGCACAGTTTTCTGGAAATCTGCAATTAGATACTTCATAGCGCAATGAACATTACAGTGACAAAGGAAATATCCACAGATGAAAATTAGAAAGAAGCTTTCTTAAACACTTCTTGGTGATGTGTGAATTCATCTCACAGAGTTACACTTACGTTTCATGGAGCAGTCCATTAACACTGTCTTTGAGGAATCTGAGAAGGGCTTCTTTGGATCACATTGATACCTACGCTGATAAAGGAAATTTCATCCGTTCAAAACGTGAAAGAAGCTTTCTGAGAAACTTCTTTCTGATCTGTGAGTTCATCACACAGAGTTACAACCTCTGCCTCAAGAAGCAGTTTGCTAACACTCTTTTCGTGGAATCTGCAAAGTGATATTTGGGAGCCTATTGGGGCCCATGGTGATAAAGGAAATATCCTCACATAATAACTAAAGAGAAGCTTTCTGAGAAACTGCATTGCCATGTGTGAATGCAACTCACAGAGTTACACGTTTCTCTTCAGTGATCAGTTTGTTAGCACAGTTTTCTGGAAATCTGCAATTAGATACTTCATAGCGCAATGAACATTACAGTGACAAAGGAAATATCCACAGATGAAAACTAGAAAGAAGCTTTCTTAGAAACTTCTTGGTGATGTGTGAATTCATCTCACAGAGTTACACTTATGTTTCGTGGAGCAGTCCATTAACACTGTCCTTGAGGAATATGAGAAGGGCTTCTTTGGATCACATTGAGGCCTACGCTGATAAAGGAAATTTCATCCGTTCAAAACGTGAAAGAAGCTTTCTGAGAAACTTCTTTCTGATCTGTGAACTTCATCTCACAGAGTTACAACCTCTGCCTCAAGAAGCAGTTTGCTAATACTCTTTTCGTGGAATCTGCAAAGTGTTATTTGGGAGCCTATAGGGGCCCATTGGTGATAAAGGAATATCCTCACATAATAACTAAAGAGAAGCTTTCTGAGAAACTGCATTGTCATGTGTGAATGCAACTCACAGAGTTTCACGTTTCTCTTAAGTGATCAGTTTGTTAGCACAGTTTTCTGGAAATCTGCAATTAGATACTTCATAGCGCAATGAACATTACAGTGACAAAGGAAATATCCACAGATGAAAACTAGAAAGCAGCATTCTTAGAAACTTCTTGGTGATGTGTGAATTCATCTCACAGAGTTACACTTATGTTTCGTGGAGCAGTCCATTAACACTGTCTTTGAGGAAACTGAGAAGGGCTTCTTTGGATCACATTGAGGCCTACGCTGATAAAGGAAATTTCATCCGTTCAAAACGTGAAAGAAGCTTTCTGAGAAACTTCTTTCTGATCTGTGAGTTCATCTCACAGAGTTACAACCTCTGCCTCAAGAAGAAGTTTGCTAACACTCTTTTCGTGGAATCTGCAATGTGATATTTGGGAGCCTATTGGGGCCCATGGTGATAAAGGAAATATCCTCACATAATAACTAAAGAGAAGCTTTCTGATAAACTGCATTGCCATGTGTGAATGCAACTCACAGAGTTACAGGTTTCTCTTCAGTGATCAGTTTGTTAGCACAGTTTTCTGGAAATCTTCAATTAGATACTTCATAGCGCAATGAACATTACAGTGACAAAGGAAATATCCACAGATGAAAACTAGAAAGAAGCTTTCTTAAACAGTTCTTGGTGATGTGTGAATTCATCTCACAGGGTTACACTTACGTTTCATGGAGCAGTCCATTAACACTGTCTTTGAGGAATCTGAGAAGGGCTTCTTTGGATCACATTGATGCCTACGCTGATAAAGGAAATTTCATCCGTTCAAAAAGTGAAAGAAGCTTTCTGAGAAACTTCTTTCTGATCTGTGAGTTCATCACACAGAGTTACAACCTCTGCCTTAAGAAGCAGTTTGCTAACACTCTTTTCGTGGAATCTGCAAAGTGATATTTGGGAGCCTATTGGGGCCCATGGTGTAAAGGAAATATCCTCACATAATAACTAAAGAGAAGCTTTCTGAGAAACTGCATTGCCATGTGTGAATGCAACTCACAGAGTTACACGTTTCTCTTCAGTGATCAGTTTGTTAGCACAGTTTTCTGGAAATCTGCAATTAGATACTTCATAGCGCAATGAACGTTACAGTGACAAAGGAAATATCCACAGATGAAAACTAGAAAGAAGGTTTCTTACAATCTTCTTGGTGATGTGTGAATTCATCTCACAGAGTTACACTTATGTATCGCGGAGCAGTCCATTAACACTGTCTTTGAGGTATCTGAGAAGGGCTTCTTTGGATCACATTGAGGCCTACGCTGATAAAGGAAATTTCATCCGTTCAAAACGTGAAAGAAGCTTTCTGAGAAACTTCTTTCTGATCTGTGAGTTCATCTCACAGAGCTACAACCTCTGCCCCAAGATGAAGTTTGCTAACACTCTTTTCGTGGAATCTGCAATGTGATATTTGGGAGCCTATTGGGGCCCATGGTGATAAAGGAAATATCCTCACATAATAACTAAAGAGAAGCTTTCTGAGAAACTGCATTGCCATTTGTGAATGCAACTCACAGAGTTACACGTTTCTCTTCAGTGATCAGTTTGTTAGCACAGTTTTCTGGAAATCTGCAATTAGATACTTCATAGCGCAATGAACATTACAGTGACAAAGGAAATATCCACAGATGAAAACTAGAAAGAAGCTTTCTTAAACACTTCTTGGTGATGTGTGAATTCATCTCACAGAGTTACACTTATGTTTCATGGAGCAGTCCATTAACACTGTCTTTGAGGAATCTGAGAAGGGCTTCTTTGGATCACATTGATGCCTACGCTGATAAAGGAACTTTCATCCGTTCAAAACGTGAAAGAAGCTTTCTGAGAAACGTCTTTCTGATCTGTGAGTTCATCTCACAGAGTTACAACCTGTGCCTCAAGAAGCGGTTTGCTAACACTCTTTTCGTGGAATCTGCAAAGTGATATTTGGGAGCCTATTGGGGCCCATGGTGATAAAGGAAATATCCTCACATAATAACTAAAGAGAAGCTTTCTGAGAAACTGCATTGCCATGTGTGAATGCAACTCACAGAGTTACACGTTTCTCTTCAGTGATCAGTTTGTTAGCACAGTTTTCTGGAAATCTGCAATTAGATACTTCATAGCGCAATGAACATTACAGTAACAAAGGAAATATCCACAGATGAAAACTAGAAAGAAGCTTTCTTAGAAACTTCTTGGTGATGTGCGAATTCATCTCACAGAGTTACACTTATGTTTCGTGGAGCATTCCATTAACACTGTCTTTGGGGAAACTGAGAAGGACTTCTTTTGATCACATTGATGCCTACGCTGATAAAGGAAATTTCATCCGTTCAAAACGTGAAAGAAGCTTTCTGAGAAACTTCTTTCTGATCTGTGAGTTCATCTCACAGAGTTACAAACGCTGCCTCAATAAGAAGTTTGCTAACACGCTTTTCGTGGAATCTGCAAAGTGATATTTGGGAGCCTAGAGGGGCCCATGGTGATAAAGGAATTATCCTCACATAATAACTAAAGAGAAGCTTTCTGAGAAACTGCATTGCCATGTGTGAATGCAACTCACAGAGTTACACGTTTCTCTTCAGTGATCAGTTCGTTAGCACAGTTTTCGGGAAATCTGCAATTAGATACTTCATAGCGCAATGAACATTACAGTGACAAAGGGAATAACCACAGATGAAAACTAGAAAGAAGCTTTCTTAAAAACTTCTTGGTGATGTGTGAATTCCTCTCACAGAGTTACACTTATGTATCGTGGAGCAGTCCATTAACACTGTCTTTGAGGTATCTGAGAAGGGCTTCTTTGTATCACATTGAGGCCTACGCTGATAAAGGGAATTTCATCCATTCAAAACGTGAAAGAAGCTTTCTGAGAAACTTCTTTCTGATCTGTGAGTTCATCTCACAGAGTTACAACCTCTGTCTCAAGAAGAAGTTTGCTAACACTCTTTTCGTGGAAACTGCAATGTGATATTTGGGAACCTATTGGGGCCCATGGTGATAAAGGATATATCCTCACATAATAACTAAAGAGAAGCTTTCTGAGAAACTGCATTGCCATGTGTGAATGCAACTCACAGAGTTACACGTTTCTCTTCAGTGATCAGTTTGTTAGCACAGTTTTCTGGAAATTTGCAATTAGATACTTCATAGCGCAATGAACATTACAGTGACAAAGGAAATATCCACAGATGAAAATTAGAAAGAAGCTTTCTTAAACACTTCTTGGTGATGTGTGAATTCATCTCACAGAGTTACACTTACGTTTCATGGAGCAGTCCATTAACACTGTCTTTGAGGAATCTGAGAAGGGCTTCTTTGGATCACATTGATACCTACGCTGATAAAGGAAATTTCATCCGTTCAAAACTTGAAAGAAGCTTTCTGAGAAACTTCTTTCTGATCTGTGAGTTCATCACACAGAGTTACAACCTCTGCCTCAAGAAGCAGTTTGCTAACACTCTCTTCGTGGAATCTGCAAAGTGATATTTGGGAGCCTATTGGGGCCCATGGTGTTAAAGGAAATATCCTCACAAAATAACTAAAGAGAAGCTTTCTGAGAAACTGCATTGCCATGTGTAAATGCAACTCACAGAGTTACACGTTTCTCTTCAGTGATCAGTTTGTTAGCACAGTTTTCTGGAAATCTGCAATTAGATACTTCATAGCGCAATGAACATTACAGTGACAAAGGAAATATCCACAGATGAAAATTAGAAAGAAGCTTTCTTAAACACTTCTTGGTGATGTGTGAATTCATCTCACAGAGTTACACTTACGTTTCATGGAGCAGTCCATTAACACTGTCTTTGAGGAATCTGAGAAGGGCTTCTTTGGATCACATTGATACCTACGCTGATAAAGGAAATTTCATCCGTTCAAAACGTGAAAGAAGCTTTCTGAGAAACTTCTTTCTGATCTGTGAGTTCATCACACAGAGTTACAACCTCTGCCTCAAGAAGCAGTTTGCTAACACGCTTTTCGTGGAATCTGCAAAGTGATATTTGGGAGCCTATAGGGGCCCATGGTGATAAAGGAATTATCCTCACATAATAACTAAAGAGAAGCTTTCTGAGAAACTGCATTGCCATATGTGAATGCAACTCACAGAGTTACACGTTTCTCTTCAGTGATCAGTTTGTTAGCACAGTTTTCTGGAAATCTGCAATTAGATACTTCATAGCGCAATGAACATTACAGTGACAAAGGAATTATCCACAGATGAAAACTAGAAAGAAGCTTTCTTAGAAACTTCTTGGTGATGTGTGAATTCATCTCACAGAGTTACACTTATGTTTCGTGGAGCAGTCCATTAACACTGTCTTTGAGGAATCTCAGAAGGGCTTCTTTGTATCACATTGAGGCCTACGCTGATAAAGGAAATTTCATCCGTTCAAAACGTGAAAGAAGCTTTCTGAGAAACTTCTTTCTGATCTGTGAGTTCATCTCACAGAGTTACAAACCCTGCCTCAAGAAGAAGTTTGCTAACACGCTTTTCGTGGAATCTGCAAAGTGATATTTGGGAGCCTATAGGGGCCCATGGTGATAAAGGAATTATCCTCACATAATAACTAAAGAGAAGCTTTCTGAGAAACTGCATTGCCATGTGTGAATGCAACTCACAGAGTTACACGTTTCTCTTCAGTGATCAGTTTGTTAGCACAGTTTTCGGGAAATCTGCAATTAGATACTTCATAGCGCAATGAACATTACAGTGACAAAGGAAATAACCACAGATGAAAACTAGAAAGAAGCTTTCTTAAAAACTTCTTGGTGATGTGTGAATTCCTCTCACAGAGTTACACTTATGTATCGTGGAGCAGTCCATTAACACTGTCTTTGAGGTATCTGAGAAGGGCTTCTTTGGATCACATTGAGGCCTACGCTGATAAAGGGAATTTCATCCGTTCAAAACGTGAAAGAAGCTTTCTGAGAAACTTCTTTCTGATCTGTGAGTTCATCTCACAGAGTTACAACCTCTGTCTCAAGAAGAAGTTTGCTAACACTCTTTTCGTGGAAACTGCAATGTGATATTTGGGAACCTATTGGGGCCCATGGTGATAAAGGATATATCCTCACATAATAACTAAAGAGAAGCTTTCTGAGAAACTGCATTGCCATGTGTGAATGCAACTCACAGAGTTGCACGTTTCTCTTCAGTGATCAGTTTGTTAGCACAGTTTTCTGGAAATCTGCAATTAGATACTTCATAGCGCAATGAACATTACAGTGACAAAGGAAATATCCACAGATGAAAACTAGAAAGAAGCTTTCTTGGAAACTTCTTGGTGATGTGTGAATTCATCTCACAGAGTTACACTTATGTTTCGTGGAGCAGTCCATTAACACTGTCTTTGAGGAATCTGAGAAGGGCTTCTTTGGATCACATTGAGGCCTACGCTGATAAAGGAAATTTCATCCGTTCAAAACGTGAAAGAAGCTTTCTGAGAAACTTCTTTCTGATCTGTGAGTTCATCTCACAGAGTTACAAACTCTGCCTCAAGAAGAAGTTTGCTTACACGCTTTTCGTGGAATCTGCAAAGTGATATTTGGGAGCCTATAGGGGCCCATGGTGATAAAGGAATATCCTCACATAATAACTAAAGAGAAGCTTTCTGAGAAACTGCATTGCCATATGTGAATGCAACTCACAGAGTTACACGTTTCTCTTCAGTGATCAGTTTGTTAGCACAGTTTTCTGGAAATCTGCAATTAGATACTTCATAGCGCAATGAACATTACAGTGACAAAGGAAATATCCACAGATGAAACTAGAAAGAAGCTTTTCTTAGAAACTTCTTGGTGATGTGTGAATTCATCTCACAGAGTTACACTTATGTTTCGTGGAGCAGTCCATTAACACTGTCTTTTGAGGACTCTGAGAAGGCTTCTTTGGATCACATTGAGGCCTACTGCTGATAAAGGAAATTTCATCCGTTCAAAACGTGAAAGAAGCTTTCTGAGAAACTTCTTTCTGATCTGTGAGTTCATCTCACAGAGTTACAACCTCTGCCTCAAGAAGAAGTTTGCTAACATCTCTTTCGTGGAATCTGCAAAGTGATATTTGGGAGCCTATTGGGGCCCATGGTGATAAAGGAATATCCTCACATAATAACTAAAGAGAACCTTTCTGAGAAACTGCATTGCCATGTGTGAATGCAACTCACAGAGTTACACGTTTCTCTTCAGTGATCAGTTTGCTTAGCACAGTTTTTCTGGGAAATCTGCAATTAGATACTTCATAGCGCAATGAACATTACAGTGACAAAGGAAATATCCACAGATGAAAACTAGAAAGAAGCTTTCTTAGAAACTTCTTGGTGATGTGTGAATTCATCTCACAGAGTTACACTTATGTTTCGTGGAGCAGTCCATTAACACTGTCTTTGAGGAATCTGAGAAGGGCTTCTTTGGATCACATTGAGGCCTACGCTGATAAAGGAAATTTCATCCGTTCAAAACGTGAAAGAAGCTTTCTGAGAAACTTCTTTCTGATCTCTGAGTTCATCTCACAGTTACAACCTCTGCCTCAAGAAGCAGTTTGCTAACACTCTTTTCGTGGAATCTGCAAAGTGATATTTGGGAGCCTATTGGGGCCCATGGTGATAAAGGAATTATCCTCACATAATAACTAAAGAGAAGCTTTCTGAGAAACTGCATTGCCATGTGTGAATGCAACTCACAGAGTTGCACCTTTCTCTTCAGTGATCAGTTTGTTAGCACAGTTTTCTGGAAATCTGCAATTAGATGCTTCATAGCGCAATGAACATTACAGTGACAAAGGAAATATCCACCGATGAAAACTAGAAAGAAGCTTTCTTAGAAACTTCTTGGTGATGTGTGAATTCATCTCACAGAGTTACACTTAGTGTTTCGTGAGCAGTCCATTAACACTGTCTTTGAGGAATCTGAGAAGGGCTTCTTTAGGATCACATTGATGGCCTACGCTGATAAAGGAAATTTCATCCGTTCAAAACGTGAAAGAAGCTTTCTGAGAAACTTCTTTCTGATCTGTGAGTTCATCTCACAGAGTTACAACCTCTGCCTCAAGAGAAGTTTGCTAACACTCTTTTCGTGGAATCTGCAAAGTGATATTTGGGAGCCTATTGGGCCCATGGTCATAAAGGAAATATCCTCACATAATAACTAAAGAGAAGCTTTCTGAGAAACTGCATTGCCATGTGTGAATGCAACTCACAGAGTTACACGTTTCTCTTCAGTGATCAGTTTGTTAGCACAGTTTCTGGAAATCTGCAATTAGATACTTCATAGCGCAATGAACATTACAGTGACAAAGGAAATATCCACAGATGAAAACTAGAAAGAAGCTTTCTTAGAAACTTCTTGGTGATGTGTGAATTCATCTCACAGAGTTACACTTATGTTTCGTGGAGCAGTCCATTAACACTGTCTTTGAGGAATCTGAGAAGGCTTCTTTGGATCACATTGAGGCCTACGCTGATAAGGAAATTTCATCCGTTCAAAACGTGAAAGAAGCTTTCTGAGAAACTTCTTTCTGATCTGTGAGTTCATCTCACAGAGCTACAAACTCTGCCTCAAGAAGAAGTTTGCTAACACGCTTTTCGTGGAATCTGCAAAGTGATATTTGGGAGCCTATAGGGGCCCATGGTGATAAAGGAATTATCCTCACATAATAACTAAAGAGAAGTTTTCTGAGAAACTGCATTGCCATATGTGAATGCAACTCACAGAGTTACACGTTTCTCTTCAGTGATCAGTTTGTTAGCACAGTTTTCTGGAAATCTGCAATTAGATACTTCATAGCGCAATGAACATTACAGTGACAAAGGAAATATCCACAGATGAAAACTAGAAAGAAGCTTTCTTAGAAACTTCTTGGTGATGTGTGAATTCATCTCACAGAGTTACACTTATGTTTCGTGGAGCAGTCCATTAACACTGTCTTTGAGGAATCTGAGAAGGGCTTCTTTGGATCACATTGAGGCCTACGCTGATAAAGGAAATTTCATCCGTTCAAAACGTGAAAGAAGCTTTCTGAGAAACTTCTTTCTGATCTGTGAGTCATCTCACAGAGTTACAACCTCTGCCTCAAGAAGAAGTTTGCTAACACTCTTTTCGTGGAATCTGCAAAGTGATATTTGGGAGCCTATTGGGGCCCATGGTGATAAAGGATATATCCTCACATAATAACTAAAGAGAAGCTTTCTGAGAAACTGCATTGCCATGTGTGAATGCAACTCACAGAGTTACACGTTTCTCTTCAGTGATCAGTTTGTTAGCACAGTTTTCTGGAAATCTGCAATTAGATACTTCATAGCGCAATGAACATTACAGTGACAAAGGAAATATCCACAGATGAAAACTAGAAAGAAGCTTTCTTAAACACTTCTTGGTGATGTGTGAATTCATCTCACAGAGTTACACTTACGTTTCATGGAGCAGTCCATTAACACTGTCTTTGAGGAATCTGAGAAGGGCTTCTTTGGATCACATTGATGCCTACGCTGATAAAGGAAATTTCATCCGTTCAAAACGTGAAAGAAGCTTTCTGAGAAACTTCTTTCTGATCTGTGAGTTCATCTCACAGAGTTACAACCTCTGCCTCAAGAAGCAGTTTGCTAACACTCTTTTCGTGGAATCTGCAAAGTGATATTTGGGAGCCTATTGGGGCCCATGGTGATAAAGGAATATCCTCACATAATAACTAAAGAGAAGCTTTCTGAGAAACTGCATTGCCATGTGTGAATGCAACTCACAGAGTTACACGTTTCTCTTCAGTGATCAGTTTGTTAGCACAGTTTTCTGGAAATCTGCAATTAGCTACTTCATAGCGCAATGACACGTACCAGTGACAAAGGAAATATCCACAGAATGAAAACTAGAAAGACGGTTTTCTTACAATCTTCTTGGTGATGTGAATTCATCTCACAGAGTTACACTTATGTTTCGTGGAGCAGTCCATTAACACTGTCTTTGGGAACTGAGAAGGGCTTCTTTGATCACATTGAGGCCTACGCTGATAAAGGAAATTTCATCCGTTCAAAACGTGAAAGAAGCTTTCTGAGAAACTTCTTTCTGATCTGTGAGTTCATCTCACAGAGTTACAACCTGCCTCAAGAAGAAGTTTGCTAACACTCTTTTCGTGGAATCTGCAAAGTGATATTTGGGAGCCTATTGGGGCCCATGGGATAAAGGAATTATCCTCACATAATAACTAAAGAGAAGCTTTCTGAGAAACTGCATTGCCATGTGTGAATGCAACTCACAGAGTTACACGTTTCTCTTCAGTGATCAGTTTGTTAGCACAGTTTTCTGGAAATCTGCAATTAGATACTTCATAGCGCAATGAACATTACAGTGACAAAGGAAATACCACAGATGAAAACTAGAAAGAAGCTTTTAAAACTTCTTGGTGATGTGTGAATTCATCTCACAGAGTTACACTTATGTTTCGTGGAGCAGTCCATTAACACTGTCTTTGAGGTCTGAGAAGGGCTTCTTTGTCACATTGAGGCCTACGCTACGATAAAGGAAATTTCATCCGTTCAAAACGTGAAAGAAGCTTTCTGAGAAACTTCTTTCTGATCTGTGAGTTCATCTCACAGAGTTACAACCTCTGCCTCAAGAAGAAGTTTGCTAACACTCTTTTCGTGGAATCTGCAAAGTGATATTTGGGAGCCTATTGGGGCCCATGGTGATAAAGGAATATCCTCACATAATAACTAAAGAGAAGCTTTCTGAGAAACTGCATTGCCATGTGTGAATGCAACTCACAGAGTTACACGTTTCTCTTCAGTGATCAGTTTGTTAGCACAGTTTTCTGGAAATCTGCAATTAGATACTTCATAGCGCAATGAACATTACAGTGACAAAGGAAATATCCACAGATGAAAATTAGAAAGAAGCTTTCTTAA